>NW_028275159.1:606060-909090 GCF_013281855.1 Momordica charantia
ATGAAACTAATATACATATTTTTTAAAAAAGAAAAAAAAACAGACTCGCGCACACACAAGAATATTACGGAATAATTACTGCATCACGCCGTAACCTTTTTTTACTTTTTCTTCGCGAACACATCTAAGAAGTAGTCGCTGTAAATGTACGTGAACTAGCCTTGACTAGGAAGAAAAATTAGAATAACATAAATTAAAATAAAATTTATAGTTCCTTCGATCCTCCAATTTTTTTTCTCGGTGATCAGACCGCCGCAAAGCATTGATTGATCAGCGCAGGCGTAGCAAAATGGTTTTGCTCTTATCTCATTACACGCAACGTACATACGAAAAGCAACACAGTCGTTAACGAGAGCCAGTATACGACAAACGAAGACGGAGAAACGTGAGATGCTGAATTCAGCTTTCGCGCGAAGAAAAGAGGCAAAAAAGGAGTAAAGCTAGGTTTTAAGCGGATGTACCGAGTAGGAAGGCGATGAAAATGAGCCCAAAGTTCATCCTCAAAACCAGGAACGCTGGTCTCCGCCTCATGCGACACTCTGAGTCGACGAAGAACTTCGTCGTAAACATCAACCTTCTGCTTCTGCCTCCAACTCCGAGTCGAGAAACCATCCACCGCTCTACTGCTGCAGCTCTCCGTGTCGTCCATAGCCATAGCAGAAAAGAACCGCGCAAAAGACGAAATCAAAAGAAATATGATCAGCGAGGGGCTAAATTTCAACGAATACAGAAACCGATGGTTCCAATGAAGAAAACAACAGCGAGAATTAGAGTAAGAGAGGAGAAACGATGAAGTTGGTAGGGAAATTTTGGTGCGGAAATGGTTTGGTTGCTTCCTCACTCGCTCGCTCGCTCTCCGAGTCGTTTTCTTTCCCTCTCTTTGCTCTGTATAGAAGAAACACGAATAAAAAAATTAGTTTGAATGAAGTTGGTAATTGGTATTAGAAAATGGAAAAAAAAATAAAAGAAAAAGAAAAAGGTATTAGCTGTTAGGTCGTGGCGCATTGGGCATCCACCTTCATTGCGCTTGTCGACGTGGATTCTAACAAAACTCCTCCCTGCTTCTGCTTTGCTTATATCACCGCCTTTTTTAATCCACCGAATCTCCCCTCGCCATTCCCATTAAAAATAATACTCATAATAATCAAAATTCACCTCACATTACACCACTCGTTATTTATTAAAAACTATTATCTGGTATTTTAGTTTCAAAATATATTTTTATGCATTTAATTATATACTATATTTTTATCAATAATCATTCAGCAACAGTGAATTAAGAAAATCAAATTTATTCGGCAGAAATTCCAATCTATAACTTCTTATAAAAATCTAAACTACTACCTTTGTTTGTTTAGTCTTCATTTTAGATGCACGAATTTCATTGTGTCTAGTCTTTGTCATAAATTTTTTTTTAAGGCCGTGCGTAAACTTTACCGTAAGATAGAAAATTGAAATTAAAATGTTTAATATACTTTTCTAATCAATCATAAATTTTTTTAGTTCTAGTGAAGTGATGATTCCAACTTCCAAAAATGATAAGTTGATCTTAAATTAAAAGTTTAATAATAAAATAAAATTTAAAAGATATAGGAACTGAAATTTTTAAAAAATTGTTGTTTAAAGCCTCCAATTTTAAATATCGATGCAAATTTTAAAAATAAATAAATAAACAAAAAGGATATTGTCTTGAAATAATTATTTTAAATCAACATGAATGCATCTAATCATGAAATTGATGTTTCTTTGACCATTCTTATTTTGCACTGAGGAGGCCACTAAGGAGGCAGGCATGAATTTGGTTGGAATTCAAAACTTTATTCGTCACGATCCGCAGAATTTTATTTGAAAATAATTCAATTTTATATTATACTATTTTTTTTCAAAATAAATAGTTACGGTGAATTAAACTTTCATTTTTTATATACAAATTTTATAAAACACATAGACTCGTGCTAAATTTTAGAAACGGTTAAATAAAATAAATAAATAATTTAGAACTCAATTTTAGAGGGGGCGATATAGGAGCAAAATCATAGGTTAAAACTTAGTTAGATAAAAGAAAAATGTTGGAAAATGACAAATTTAATGTAAATAATATTTAGTTTGATAAGTTTGAGTGCCATGACTAGGAGTGCCCAATTAGATCGATAACGTCATCATCAACAAACAATTTATTATTATTTTTAGAATAATCAACAATAAACAAGTACATATTCGTTGGCAAATAGCAACGTATTTTATTTGAGGCGTATCCCCAAAGGAACGAAGAAAAAAGAGAAGAAAATCCGGCATGGAGATCCCTCCCACGGATGTTCAGTTCTCAAACTCAACTATTGAATCTTTTATGAAAATTAATATTAATTAAAGGAAAAAACTTCGAATATTCAATCAACCTGGACCAAAATCTCAAAATCTCATAGATCTTATTGTTCATTCCCCTTTTCCTCTCTAATTTTTATTGAACGCGATTTATTTGATAGTTAATATTGAGCATTGATTTTCTCAAACTTAATATATACACTAATTTAGGATATATTTGGGAGTGATTTTTTGTATGACCAAAATTATTTTTGTTAAAATCATTTGAAGAAAGTTTTAAATTACTTTAAATTAAAATTTAAAGTATCACTTAAATATTGATTTTGAAAAATCAATTATATGTAAATCTTTTTTTATTTGAAATCACTCCTTCTCCCCTTATTTCCAAATAGTACACTATTATTAAAATTAATAACTTTTTGAGATATTTTTACTTTTTTAATTGAAAGTATTTGGCGAATATAATAAAAGTTGAGGTTAAAAAAAAAGAACAAAACACTTGCTTAAGACTGGATTCATTGAAAATTTATGATTTTTTTAAATTTATTTGGATAGTTTTCTTATTGTTTGTATAGATAAATTCAAACCCTAATTATCTTTAATTTTCTTTAAATTTCAATATCAAGTTAACACAAATATTACTCGTTTTAGTATAAAAAATACGAAGATGAGTTTGAATTGTTAAGGTAAGTATAGATTTATATTTCTTTAGTTAAAAACCATGTAAAGTGGAGATTCGAACTTTCTAAAAAAATTATACCATAAAGTATGCTACGCCCAAGAGAAAATAATTGAACAGTCATAAAATATTCAAAATTTTATTTTGATTCCATAATTTATTATTCCTTTTTTGGGTCACTTTGTCAACCTCACCGAAACACCTTTTTAAAAAGAAAAAAAAAAATTCAACCAATTAGATTGGCTTTCCCACGCAATGGGGGCACAGTTTGTCATTTATTTTATTCGTTTATTTTGCTCGACTTTATATTAAAATATGTTATTCCAGTTGTTTATTGAAAGTGGCAATGCCAATTGTATATTTTAAAATAAACAGGATTCACGTTTATAATAACATTATAAATAATTAATGATGATGCCATCATCCGCTCAACTTTGTTTATACGAATGTTTTGCTGCCCGAGAATAAAATTGAACCTGTACTCTAAAAAATATATATTTGAATCTTTTTTTTCAAGTAATATAATTATGTTAAACTTAAATCATATATTGGTCATCAATTTCGTTCCCTTGTAAAATTATTGTTTTGTTTTTGGATGATTTTACATATAAAATATTTATCTTTAAATATTGTTTTTTAGAACAACGGAGTAAAATTGTCTGTAGAATAATGAATCCTTGTGTGCTTAAGTGGTTGGTCTTTTAAGCTTATGACAAATTATTACAATATATAGAGAGGAGCTTTTTTCCCTTCAACATTGGGTTGGTGTTCTGTAAGGCCAATCACATTCGATAATTGAAAAGCATGGAACTCTTGTCACAGGTTCATTATAACCCGTAAATATCACTTTCACACATATATATATATATATATATATATATATATATATTTTATAAAAAGTTTGAAAAAGTTTGAAAAATCTAGTCAGATAAAAATAACGCAGACAACTAAAAATCTAACCAAATTATAATAATCAAATTCAAACTAATAAAGTCGTAAACAACTTGTTAGAAATTAAACCCAACTATATTTAGTCGAATCAATTAGTCGTAAGAATGAAATTCCAAAGTTTTATTTTTTAGTTTTATTTTGAGGAAATGAAATTAAGAAATAACTACACTAAAGAGAGTTTTAAAAATTCATCTAAAAGAACCGTTGTCTCACTAAGTTGCTATTTTATAATTTCTCAACAAAAAAAAAGTTTACTATTTTATTTTAATTATCCCCTCTTAATTTTCAAATATTTTCTTTCCAACTTTACAAATTCAATTTTTCTCAAATAATTGTCTCCCCAAAAACTTCTGAACATTTCATTATTTTTCTTTTTAACTATTGTTTTTTCTCCACCCATCTAAATTCATCACTAAAATGATCATTTATTTATGTTTATATGGAATTTATGTTTAGAAAGAGAGAGAATTAGAGGGATAAGAATCGAGAAAGAGAAATATATAAATATTGAGAGATTTTATTTAAAAAGATAGATAAGATGAGAGGAATTGAAAGAGAGATTTTTTTTAATGACAAAATTACTCTTAAAAGATAATAGTACTAAAATAATAAATTTCACGAGCATGTAACTAAATGGACAATCATCAAAATTCATGGACTAAATATATAATTTAATAAAAAAATTAAAATATATGAGCCAATTTTAAAATGATGGGGAAATATAAATGTAATTTAAGGAAATTGATGTGTATATAAATTTGGGCATTGGTGAGGTGAGATGCCGCGCTTTAATGGATGCAGTATCTACGGAGGCCCACAAATCCGGCAATATCTCAATGGGAGAATATTCATTAATGCCCGATCCAGACCCATGCGCTATCTACAAGATTAGGATATTTTTTGAAACTAGTAGTGGAAAATAGGGGCTATTTGGGAATTTCCTCTAAAATTTTCATTGAAAATTTTATTTTAAGAGACAATTTCAACGGTTTTTTTTCCATCCAATCTAATTTATTTTAAAATTATTTATTCATCGTTTGAATTTTTTAGTTCACCAACGATAAAGTGGATTAGAAATTCGAATAAAAATTTAATTCGTTTTTACTGGTCAAGTTATGTTTTAGTTTGTTTTATATAAATAATTATATAAATATAAATAATTTTTTAAAAATATAATAGTAAGTATAAATTTTCTATAAATAACATAATTTAAATTTTTTGAACAAAATAACATAACTTAATTTTGAATCAAAACAAAAAAGAATAATAACTTTCTTTTGAATTAAAACCAAAAGTACTAAAAAAGAAAAAAAATCGCATGCGAATAAAAAAATCAACTCTGATATTTTTTTTGGAAAATAGTAAAAGTACTTATGTATTTTTTATCAAATCGAACTCACACCCTTATGTTGGAGGTATATGCCAATTATCGCTGAGCTATGCTCGCTTTAGCGGTTGTTATTATTATTTTTTTCGAAGGAATTTTTTTTAACATTTCTCTTAGATATATATGTAACAAAATAATAGTCATACATACGTGTATTTTGTTTTTTTCATCGCTTTTATTTTTCGAAAAAAAAAATGAGACTAGGTGGTAGGTGGTTGCTTCGTTGGTGAAATAGGATTCTCATTATTCAGGAAAATAACCATTCCAATAAATTCGACATTTTATAACTAAGAATTTCCCAACCCCCTTCTCTTTGTTTGGACTAAAATAAAATTAAAGTTTTTTTTATGCGGGATTGATCTCACAACTTCTTAGTTGGTTTGCTTTGTCAAATCAAAAAGTATATTCGACAATATAATTTTTTTTCCAATAAATGTGTTGTTAACTAATCAACCTAAAAAAAATTAAATTAAATTAATCAACCTCAAGACCTATCTAAAGTGGGGTGTCTTTTTGCTGAGATCCGTTAGCATTGTTAAACTAGTTCAAATGACTTTAGTTTGGCAATTGGATTGTATTTGATTTGAGGAGGATCCATCTAAAATTACTAGATTTATTGTCGTTGGTTGTTCCGTTTCCCCTTTTTAATTTTGTTTATTTTGTAGGCGTCAATAAATTAAAATCAACATGAGATTTTTTTTCTTCTTTTCTTTTTCCGAGTTCTTTAACATGGGATATTTACTTCTATAGCCAACAACAACAGAAATAATTTAATAATAAATTGACTTAAATAAATTATCAAATACCTTTTACAATCAAAACAATATCATTTCATCTTTAATCTATTCAAAATAAAAGTATAAATTTGAAGTAAAATAAAAAAAATAACATTTCACATTCATTGGGACCCCCTCCAACTTGCATCATCCAGTTTGATTATGCATCTTAGGTAAGGCAAAGCGCTTTCTTTTAAGAATGCATCTAAAATCACCCAACTCCATGTTTCCATGTTCAATAATGCCATGAATGAATGAATAAACAACGACAACAGCATCACATAGAAAATATTATTTTATTTGAACGTGCTTGGAATGTTATAAAATCCGCTCTATTCTATCTAATTAACTGTTTTAGATAAAATAAGTTGTATTCTCTAGCATCATTTATATAAATGGACTTAAATATAGTTCAATCGAGATTAAATGAATTAGCAATTAAAAAATAAAAATGGTAGAATTGTCACTTTTTTTTTCCTTCAAAAGTAATAAAACAAACCCTCACAAAACTGGGGTAAACCCAACAAGCTTGAAATTGAAACATTTGAAACGGAGAAGGGAGAGATGAGAAGGGCATTAAAGGCTCCAATGACTGACACAGTTATTAAGAGAGTGCATTAATTAAAGGCGTAGCAGGGCAGTAAGTAATGAAGACCTCGCCGCTTAGAAAAAACTAACCATACATATTTTTAAAAATTATACGTAAAAAGAGATCTACCAGAATTTATAATAAATATATTTTATTTTTTAATTAGGATTATTTAGCCATGCAATACATGAATATCGATATGTGTTTCCCTGATCACACCCATTTTTTTGCTGATAATCACTAAAAAATTTAACATTTTTTTATTATTTTTTCAATGTTTTGTCATCTGTCAGATAATATTCTGATTTATTATTTTTTGTTTCTCATTTTATTTAGATTTATAAGAATCGGTAACTGCTCCTATTTCTTATTTGAATATTGTCAAAGTTAAACAAAATCAAAATTTTTTTTTCTTTAACTCGTTTCCCAAGACGTGCAGTATTATTGATTTATAAAATGCATAGTAATTATTTAAGAATGAATAAAACTTAAAATTTTTAAAGATTTACTTTTTCTAAAAAATAAATTTCATATAAAAATTCTATTTTTTTAAAAAAAATTGAAATTATAGAAAGCAACAAACAATAAATAGTTACAAAAACATGTTTATGTTTCTTTTTTTCAATAAAAAATAAATAATAAACAATTACAAAACACACTCCTATTTTTTGTTTATTAAAGAAAAACTAAAAACAAGACATAGGAAATGAAAATGAGAAATAAGAAATAAGAAACCAAAAACATTAAATCACAATGTACCATTTGATAACATTTTTTATTCTTATTTTTTTGTTTTTTCTTTTTGAATCAAAAAAATGAAATTGTGTTTGTTAATTGTTTTTAGGTAACAATTTGTAGCTTCTTGTCCTCCAAAATTTTATATAAAAATTAAAAATTTAAATTAAATCTTCAATTCATTTATGTTATATTTAATCAATGCCATTTGCTGTGCATTATTATGAATAAAAACGTGGATACAGTAAACACCAACCCGTAAACGAAACAAACAAAAAAAAAAAATAATTTTGTAGTAATTTCTGAAACATTTCTTTGAAACGAGAAACTCAATTTTATATTTCTTGAAAATCGAAAACGAAAAATAAGAAAGAACAAATGCAGAACATTTTAGGGGGCCCTGTCAAAATCTGAAGATTCCATTTCCCCGTTGGTTGCAGTTCTTCTTCGTGATCGCAGTTATTACAAAGCCACGCAGGTCTGAACTTGAAAGTTGAAGCCATGGCCACCGATACGTTTCGAAATACTTATGGCGCTGCTGCGATACGTTAACCATTCCCACTATTTAATTTAATTTAATTTATTGTCCCATTCTACCGCTACATAAATTTCAATAAATCAAAAATAAAAATAAAAAATAGAGAGAATTGAATGCTTTTTGTTAGCTGAGTGTTGAAGTTGGATAGTGAAAGCGCTTTTAATGCAAAACCTAATATTTTAACCTAACATTTCTCTCCTCTCCAAAACCCTAACCCTCCCCTCCCCTCCCTCTCTTTTAAACCACTTTCTCACCATTTTTCCCTTTCATTTCTCTCTTTCTTCTTCCCTTTCAAAACCCTAACAATTGGTGCCTTTGTTTTGGGTATTGAAGGCTTGAAATGGTTTACTCTGATATTGGCCCGGTTCACTCAGATCCAACTTATAATATACCTTATTATATATAATTTGATTGAGCCGTGCCAATATCTCAGTATCCTCTTTTCTTTTTCTTTTCGCCTCTCACACAATATTATTCCATCAATATCCCAGGTTTGTCTCTCTCTCTCTCTCTCTCTCTCTCTCTCTCTCTCTCTCTCTCTCTCTCTCTCTCTCTCTCTCTCTCTCTCTCTCTCTCTCTCTCTCTCTCTCTCTCTCTCTGCTCAGCTTGTGCTTTATTATTATTATTATTATTTTTTATAATTTTAAAATAATGTTAATTAGATGTTAATACGTGGGTGAGGATTTTAACTTTTGAAGAACATAGGTTAATATCCTCGGTCGACGATGCTTATTTGGAAGTAATCCCACAAGATAAATTGATCATTGATTTAATATTTTTTCTTAATTGGACGAATAATACTTGCATGCATATTCAAGAAAGAAAATTCTAACAAATTAATCAATTTGTTTAAAACTGTTTATTTGGGTTTTTTTTTTTTTTGGGGTAAAACCGAATATTGAATTATAGGGCTGCCCATAATATGGTTGAACTGGTCAAAATATTTGCATGGACAAAAAAAAATGGTGTTGAAATGGGAGATGAGATTGGTTTATTAATATTTTAATTGTTGAGCTATATAGTCAATAATTGAGAAAAGAATTTTCTTTACTTTGCAAATTAGAAAAAAAAAAAAAAAGTTCCTTTTGGAAAAATATGTACATAACAAAGGAAATGGAATGTATTAATTACTGCCATTTAATTCAAGGAAAATTGGTGTGTTATATTTGTTAGATATTTACTTCTGCAGGTGCACAAAAGATTCCATATATAATAGTCTACGAAATTAATTGCATTAACTTCTCCTCCACAGAAGGCACTATTTCACAACTACCCACCAATCATTTTATTAATTACTGCCAAAAAATCCTGTCATTTTTATTTTCAATTTAAGAAGATGCCTAAATTTTTATCCAAAATTTTCATTTTCATTAAATTAAATTAGACCTTACATATTGGCTTTCTTCGTTACATCCACCTGTTAATTTCAACAAACAACAACGTAACAATCAAATAAAACCATAATAAATCAATGCACAATATCAAGCTCTAACAATTTAATATATAAGATCAATAATACATCAATTTCAACCAAAAAAAAAAATCTAGGTTTTGTGTTTTGTCTTTCCTTCTCAAAATTAAACCCCCCACCAATTTTATATTACAACCCTTGTTTGAAATATTGAATGCATGTAAAAATATATTTTTATAAATGATTATTCAAATGCAAATCTAGCCGACGGTAAAAATTGTAACTCTTTATTTGATGTAAAGTGTAATTAATTTAACCTGCTTAAAAGTTTTTAGAGTAAAATTTGTCCCGAGTTTGCGAAAAAGTTAAAAAATTCTCAATGTAATTATAGTAAATAGCTTTTTGAGAAAGTCTAAAATCTAATCTCACATCTTTACGATAAATTATTTGAGGGCTAACTAAAATATATTGTTAATAAATTTTATATCATTGAATGTATTAGGGAAATTAAAAACTGTATTTTCACCGTATATTAAATAGCCTTCCTATCACTTGCTTTGACCATGTATAAAAACTAACCATTAATTGCATTAAATTAATTTTTTTCTATAATCTCCAACTAACCATCATAATTTATTCTTTAAAATAAAAAAGAAAAGAAAAGAAAGAAAACTAACCATCATAATTATTGCAGTTGATTTAGTTTCTATTTTTTCACCTTTTATTTAAACCAAAAACTTTTTAATTAAACTAATTTGGAAACGTTTCATTGGACTATGTAAGGATCATTTAATTTCAATTTTTTCGCTCTTTCATTCTCTCTTCAATTAATTTATACTAATTCTTTTCCATGGTGATTATTCTTATTTCTATTTTTTCACTCTACTAAATATAACATTAAAATTACAAAAATAATCAAAGGAATGTATTCGTTATTTCTAAAAATAAAAATAAATGTATTAATTATTCGACACTTATATATTAGAGAAGAATAATGGTGCGAAAAATATTTGAAATAAACTCACAATAGACTACGCATAATATATTTAAGCTAATTGTACCGAATAGTTTCTAATCTTTTCACTATTCTTAATTGAGTCCGACTCTCAACTTGTATTAAAAATTATATATTAGGTCGTAAAAATATTGTTAACAAAAAGTTGTTGTATAGCAGGTGAGTGTAGCAAAAACTTACACGTGTAGAACGAATTAATCTTACGCAGGGGCCAACAATGGCACGTGACTCTTGAGCTAATGTTAAATTTTATATATTATGTATTTGTATAGAAAAAAATACCATCTAGTTTGTTAGCTTTCATGAGATCATAGACTCAAATCTTCATAAGTTCAAATAGTGGTCGAAGTATACTTTCAGAGGGAAAAGATCACATTGGACTTTTATCTCTAGTGCATATTTTCTTCGTTATCCATTAAAAATTAATAGTTTTTTATTTATGTTTAAGATAGCAATTCGATGAAATAAAAAAATTTTGATAGAATTTGATACATCTCACCAATTAGTTCAATATTATGATTTAGTCAAATTATTCATTCGAATTTGAGCTCTATGAACTCCTAATTTTTTTATCGGAGACAAGTGTCTTCACTCGTTGAACTGCGTTCAAAATTACAGCGCCTTTCATAATTATTATTAGAGATATATATATATAAATGAAATGAGAAAGAAAAAACCAAACGAAAAATGTAGTTTCTGCTTTCTAGTAATTGCAAAAAGTGCACTTATAGTGGCGCGAACTCCCAATATTATACGCGTACTACCAGTGTTGCAGCAGGGCCCCACTGGCAAGGCAAACTCTAACCGGGCCGGTTTCATATGCAAAAAGAAGCCCATTTACCCAAGTTTTTAATTGGGCCGTTAAGTGCTAAATGGGCCTGGAAGAAGAAAGCCCACGAGAGCACATAAATTACATTATTTGCGGTTTATTACTTTTATCAGTCTCATATACGTTGAATCTGAAAATTCTAGAGCCCCCTCGGTTGAACGGAAAAACTGAACATAATAAACGGTACACACAAGAATGGGAAGCAGAAAACAAAATAAATCAGTTAACGGTGACTTTTCCGACCATTCCGGCACCTTGATGCGGCGAACAGTAGAAGGAGTAGCTTCCTTTCTCCGTCAGCTGCACTTCGTAGATCTCGCCGGGAGCATTCAGCAGATCTTCTTCGCTCATCGAGATTTTCCCGGCGTCCACTCCGCTCGGGATTTCGTCCTCATCAAACACCACGTTGTGCGGGAACCCGGCGTTGTTCTTGAAGACGATTTTGTCGCCGGACGAAATCGAGAAATCGTTCGGGACGAACGCCAGAGATCCGTCGTCGCCACCGAGCTTGACCTCGATCGCCAATGCGCTGGTGGCCAGAATCGCGCTTGCGGCGGTGGCGGCAACCGCCACGCCGAGGTCCTTCAGAGAGGCCCTGACGCAGAGCTTTCCGGCGGCGGGGGCTGAGACTCTGACGGCGGCGGTGGCTGCTCTGGAGGCGCCGGAGGATTTAAGGCCGGTGAAGGAGGGAATTGCGACGGCGGCGGAGGTGACGGCGGCCATTGGTTGAGATTTGGGGGTTCGAATTTGGTAACTGAAGAGGAGAAGAGAGGGAAAGTGGTTTATAATGGGAAAGGGATGAGGGATGAGTGGTGAAGGAATGAGTGGCTTCAAAAAACTGGATAGGCAATGGGATTATCCCTTTTCCATGATTCTGATTGGCTGATTTGGATTCCACCCTATGACGTGGCAGGATAACGGGGCAGCCTCTAGATCCTTCGTTAATATTTTGCATCGACTATTATTTAGCGATGCTGCTTCACTTCCTTTGGGGCGGATTCTTGATATTTTTCCTCCAAAGTTTATTGGTGTGGCTAAAAACAAATTCGGAAAATTTTCTTTTCATTTAAACATAAATATGCAATATGTTATGGGAGGATAAAATTAGTCTCGCACCGTTTCAACAAACAAATTAATAAATAAAAAGACGACGACAAAATTAGACTCACACGTCAACTATAAAAGCATGACCAAATCCGATCCAAACCCAAAGACAAGCCTAAGTCTCGACCGATCAGGTCTCGACTGACCAGGTTTTTCTGCTCTACCAATGAGGTAATTGATAGGCTTACTCTCATCCTCTTATATCATTTGGCCTATGATGATGTTTTCTTCAAAGCCGAAAGATATACTATCAAGCTCCACCTTGTTAGTATTTTGAGCATTTCTTGACAATTCTTCTATGATCTGAGAATTCTTCTCATTCGGATGTGGTATCAGTTCATTCATATATCCCTTCTCTATACTCGAGTGTCACATGAACACAAAGTGTTACATAATTTAATTCAGAAATAACTATTCTCCCACGACTTCTAAACATGTTGTACAACTACGAAATGTGCAACTAATCTACTAGAGAATAATCTTAATTAGTATTAGAAATTTAGAAAGAAGTTGACTATAGACACTGTAGTTCGTTGAGATATGTGGTCGGCGCGACTTGTCTTAGAATTAATAAGTGTTTTGGGACAGATCGTATCAATAAGTGACTAACTAAAAGTGGGATCCGTTTCTAAGTTCATATAAATAGTGAGGATTTACTCTCTTACACATGTATTAAATTCTGATTATACATCTTGAGATCGAATTTCTCAAATTGAAACTGACTCGAACGTAGGAGTGTCTACTCTCTTTATGCAGGTTTTCCTTCGCATACCTCACTCCATCATAGGTCGTAATGCTCCAATATAAGTCAATTACAAGATATAAGAATTCAACATCAACATAATAATATTAAAAATTCCAATTTACTTATAGGAAGTTGATGTGTCACTAATATAGTGTTTTGTGCATATGCCATTTCGATAAATCGATTTTGTTTATGGGCAAGTTAGGTTTTCTTTTCTCTTCCATTTTAAAGGAAATAACAGAGGATATTCTTATTGATTGAGGTTTTATCCATTATAATTATGTAAGCGAATAAATATAATAATTCAAAGCATGAAAACAAAGATATTTAATTAAAAAATATTGACAATTAGTGAGTAATACTAAAATCGGAAAAGGCACCTTTGCCAAAGAAGCTTCCACGTGATTGCCAAGCAATCCAGTCCGGCGGTCATTTTTCCAGCACTATTTTGAAGGATTTTTATTTTTATTTTATAGGATTATGGAGTATGGACACACATTTAAAGGGTTTTTTTTTAAGAATGTAAATTTTTAAAATATTTACCAAAATATACCTCATCTCAAACTAATTACAATAATAATGCTTTGAAATTCATAGGTCGTCTAGAGACGACCTATGAGCTGGCATAAGTTGGTCGTCTCTTGCCACGGTAATTTTTTTTTTAAATTAACAAAGACGACCATGTCTTTTTTTTCTTTTTTTTTTTTAAATAACGTAACATGTCATCTCTTCAAGAGACGACATTTTAGGCGGGATTTGAAAAATCCCGCTTGGTCGTCTCTTCAAGAGACGACCAATTGTGCATGGGCGCCAGCTGGCGCCTTGGTCGTCTCTTTTAAGAGACGACCAAGGGTGGGTTTTTAAAATAGGTTTCGTTTTAAAAACCCTAACCCCTCACCCCTATCCCCATATCCAAAATACATTCAGCCGCCGCCACCGCCGCCGTCTCCGCCGATCAGTCCACCGTCTAGCCGCCGTAACCTCTTCTGGTCTCTTCAGAGACGACCATGTCTTTTTTTCTTTTTTTTTTAAATACTAGGTTTTTTTTTTACTTTGGTCGTCTCTTGAAGACGACCAACTTATGCCAGCTCATAGGTCGTCTCTCGACCTATGAATTTCAAAGCATTATTCTTGTAATTAGTTTGAGAGGAGGCATATTTTGGTAAATATTTTAAAAATTCACATTATTAAAAAAAAATCCCACATTTAAATCTGTAAATATGTCACTCGTATTGAAAAGAACAAGATCTATCAATATAAAAAATTTATTTATAAAAATAAAATTATAGGATGAAAGTACTAAGGAAATTACAGTGTAAACGGAATTTTAATAAAATAAAATAAAAACGCTTCGTTTTTATCACCACTAACCGATAATTTATGAAAATTTTAATTATTTTTATTTACCGAACCCAAACTCTGCCAAAAGGCTTGTGATCTGTGACTGTCAGTCACCGCACATGTCTTTTTTGTGTTTTTAAAATTTAATAATGTTATTTATTTTTACGTTTCAATAGGAAAAATAACGTGCAAACATGTTCCACTAAAATTAAAAATAAAATGTATAAATCTTTTTTTTTAAACTATAAAACGTGTAAATCTAAATGTTATTTGAGGTATGAGATACTTAGATTATTTTACTATTAAAAATTTTCTTAATATTCGATTTCTTTTTTGTCTAGTACAACTAATATTCGATTTCAAATCTTAAATTTTATAGAGAAAATAATCAAAATTTAGTAGTTTTAGATAATTGAAAAGGATTTAGACTTTGTTCCACAGTTGTTACTAAAAGTAGGGTTTTAATGCAAAATTTAAGTTCTAAGCAAAATATTTGGTTATCGAATTAAAAAGATCAAAATTTTAAATCTTTAATGATTCATGACTCACATATTTTGCCATCAAATATTCAAAATCAATAAATAATTATCGTTTATCAATTTAAAATTATCTCGAATAGTATCTAAATTCATCCGAGATTTTAATGGAAATAAGAATTCCATTTTTCAAAATAATAATAATAATTTTTTTTAGTAGTCTGTTTTCAAATTCAATTGGTTGTTTATTTCATATGATTAAGAACCTTGTGAGATGCCAAT
Organism: Momordica charantia; assembly: GCF_013281855.1. Classification (NCBI taxonomy): domain Eukaryota; kingdom Viridiplantae; phylum Streptophyta; class Magnoliopsida; order Cucurbitales; family Cucurbitaceae; genus Momordica; species Momordica charantia. Next base: position 621,241 of record NW_028275159.1, read on the forward strand.
AACTATGTAATTTTTATTTCTTCATATAAAATCATCTCATGATTTCAATTTATTCATCGTAAAATCGAATGAAGTATTTTTTATACAAAAATTGAAAAAGATTTAAAGAGAATAATTCAAACCATGACCACCCATGTAAAATTTAGAATCGAATAGACATGTATTTTAAACTTCGTCAACCTTTTAGATGTGCGTGTGTGGACCCGACGCAGACGCAAGTCACGTGACGCTCCATTGACAGCACATTAAAACAGTCCCAATATCAAGGCTGCCGCACTGCATTGTTCCGGAACTCTGTGTTCTCCAATTTCTTCTGTTCAGCCACAAAAATGGAGTCCGTGCCCCTTTTTCTCACCGGAACTCTCCTGGCCGCCGGCCTCTACTGGTTCTTCTTCGTCTACGGCTCCCCCGAACGCAAAGGCAAATCCTCCGTCAGCCTCTCCGCCGGTTCAATCTCATCCGACAAACTCCAGCACAAGTACGAGCAGTACTGGTCCTTCTTCCGTCGCCCGGAGAAAACCGACGCCGGCGAAAAAGAAAAAGTCCCCGATTTCGTCGACACCTTCTACAACCTCGTTACCGACATCTACGAGTGGGGTTGGGGGCAGTCCTTCCACTTTGCCCGCCCCATCCCGGGCAAGTCCTACAAGGAATCCACACGCGCACACGAGGAGATGGTCGCCGATCTAGTCGCCGCCAAGCCCGGAGATCGGATTCTGGACGTCGGATGCGGCGTCGGCGGGCCGATGAGGACGATCGCCGCCCACTCGGGAGCCAACGTCGTCGGAATCACCATCAACGACTACCAAGTGGAGCGTGCGAGGCTGCACAACAAGAAGGCCGGACTTGACTCCGTGTGCGAAGTGGTGTGCGGAAATTTCCTGCAGATGCCGTTTTCGGAAGAGAGCTTCGATGGCGCGTACGCGATAGAGGCGACGTGCCACGCGCCGCGGCTGGAGGACGTGTACGGCGAGGTTTACAGGGTTTTGAAGCCGGGGGCGGTGTTCGTGTCGCTGGAGTGGGTTTCGACGGACAAATACGACGCTGGAAATCCGGAGCAGGCGAAGATCGTGGAGGAGATCGCGAGAGGGAACGCGTTGCCCGGAGTGAAGTCGTACGCCGACGTGGCCAAGGCGGCGAAGAAGGTGGGCTTTGAGGTGCTGAAGGAGGAGGATCTGGCCAAGCCGCCGGCGCTGCCGTGGTGGGCCCGGCTCAAGATGGGCCGGATCGCCTACCAGAGGAATCACATTCTGGTCACCGTTCTCTCCGCCTTGCGAATCGCGCCCAAGGGGACGTTGGAAGTGCACGAGATGCTGGTGGAGGCCGCCGATTATCTAAAGCGCGGCGGCGAGGCCGGAATCTTCTCGCCGATGCATTTGATTGTCTGCAGAAAGCCGGAATCATCCAAATCTTGTTAGCCAGCCTTCCGGTACGGCGGCGCTTTACGTGTCTCGCTTTTCTTCTTTATTTTATATTTTATTTACCCTTTCCTCGTTTTTCGTCGTTGTCGGTTAGACTTAGATTCACCCCCCCCCCCCCCCCCCCCCCCCCCCCCCCCCGCAACCCTATTTTCCCTCAGTTTTTTTTTTTTTGCCTCTTTGTGATTGGAATTATCATAATAGAAAAAAAAAAGAAAAAAAATATATTATTTGTTGGTTTGGTTTCGCTTCGTTTTTCTTTTAATTTAAAATATTTTAATTTAGTTTCGTATTTATTCCTTGAGTGGATGTGACGTAAAAATGAAATAGGGCCACACGCGTTATAAATTAAAATTACTTTTAAATATTTGATTTTGGATGAATGATTAGTCTATTTAATGCTAGGTAGAAAATGGTGGATAGACACAGCATGAAGGAGAGACTATTTTTAGGAAAATAATTGTTGCAATATATTTACTGTAGATTTATTTAAATTCTATTTTGATGTGCTGTTTTGATTACTAATTTTTTCTGAACGTGCTATGTTATCCTTCTTAATTTTTGTTATTAATGTTTTGTTAATTTTATTAAAACAAAATTTACTCCTTCCCTTATGTATAAGGATTTTTAAATAATTTATAAAAAAATTAATGATAATGATAAATAACAATTTATCGGAAGCTTAAATATTATAAATTTTTCTTTTTTGATGGGTTAGCTTAAAAAGCAAAATAGACAATTGTTTTGGGTTAAGAAAAAATTAATTAAAATATAATAGTTTCGGAAATTAAAAGGTTATATTTAATTTAACCCATATTAGAGAAAAATAGCAATGAAAAAACTGACCCACGGGTCTAAATAATCAATCTTGTGAGCTGTATAAAGATTCTGAGAAATATTTGCCGATTAAAGAGGACAAAAAGGAAGACAGGTCAGCAGATATTGACAATTTTAATTATTATTATTATTATTGTTATTTTGGGTTTCGTGGGCTGGAGTCTGGACAGAAGCCAGATTTGCACATGGCATGAAGGGGGAAAGCAACGTGCTTGCTTAGCTGATTCTTATTCATTTATTTTTAACTTTACTTAGCAAGTGATTCACCAATTTAAGCTAAAATTTATATTTGTTAAATTTCATTAGATGATGAGATTGAGATTAATCAGGTGAAGTATGCTTTGGTTGAATTAGATGCAGGTTCAAGAGACGGTATCTCCTAGATATTGACTCTATAAAGGTCCGAACCATAAATCGCGAAACTGCGAATTCATAAAGTCGATATAGCGTCGTCGTTCTACCGTCTCTAGCGTTGTGGTGCTACTCAATATCTAGGAGATACCATCTCCTAGATATTGACTCTATAAAGGTATGAACCCTAAAATCGCGAAAACTGCAAACTCATAAAGTCGATACAGCGCCATCGTGCTACTGTCCTCTAGCGTTGTGGTGCTACCTCCTCGGCCCCACTGCCCGCCACTTTCGTTTTCACCCATTTTTCATTCTTTCTTCGTCCTGACTCATTTAAACTAAGAACCCATCAATTAGTGTAAGAATAATTAAAATTTTATCCAATCAAATCGACCAACTAATCAACTCGGTTTAACAAAATTTCTTTATTTTTCTCTTCGATTTCAACTTTCATTTCTAATATCTAATAATCAGACAATAGAGTTTCTCTTTTCTAAATTACAAGTTTAGATCTTGATTTTTTAGTATTTGAATATTCCACCTAAGGAAATGCTTAAATCAAAGAGCTATCGTCATGTTAGACCACTGTAGCCTATATTTAATGTTACTCACTTTTACAAATAAAATTCACATGTTTTAAATTTACTTTTTACCTAACTCGGGGATAGAATTATACAAATTGAAATATATAAACTCAAATTTACTAAAAGAGTCGAGTTTGGCTTCTACTTTGTACAATATTTTCTTTTATAATTTAATCTTTATACATTCAAAAAGAAAAAAAAGAAACAGTGTTCTTATGATTTATAACCTCTTGTGTTCTTCCCAAAAAAAAAAAAGAGATTTTTACAAAATTTTCATTAGTGTTTAAATTAAAAATTACAAAAGAAAAATGACAGAAACGTCAATTTGCTCTGAAAGTGGCTTTTAAACCTTTTTTTTTTTTTTATGTTGGTTTGATGTCCATAATATAATAATAGAGGAATATGATAAGAATAAGAGCTGTTTTTGACATCTTTTTTAAAGTGTCTTTTTAATGTTGGAGGGAATAAAAAGGAAAGAAAGAAACTCTTACCTTTTGCTTTGCATTTAAATAAAATACAAGTCGTAAATTAAAGTTTAAAAAGTAGGAAAAAAAAAAGAAGGAATTTCATTGTTTGATAGCAACACAAAAAAATTAAAAGAAGTTCTGATTTTATTAATGATTTTAAAAATCAAAACACGAGAAATAAAAATTAGAAATAATCATTTTGTTTCTATATTTTTATATATAATTTAGGAAATGTTTGTCAAATTTAAGAAACCTTCAGTAGAAGGGAAAAAAATATTATGGAACACATTTGATTTTCGAAACATAAAAATGAAAAATAAGAAATACGGATGTTATTTCTTTACTTTTTTTTTCTTTTGGTAATTTTAAATACTTTTTTTTCTTTTTTTTTTTGAGAAAAATACACCTGGAGTACAAAGGAAAAGTAAATTGAAAATATGAATAACATTCTTTTTTTTATTGGGTAAAATATACTTAAAATAATTTTTTTAATGTCCATTTATCTTAAATGATCTCCGAATTCATTGTTAATGTAATTAATGAAAAGAAAATGTGGCAATTACTTGTTGATTGATTTCGCTCCCTCGATAAATTATATGTCTATACACCACTCAGACAAATTTTTTTTTTTTTTGGTTGATTTGATTATGTTATATGACTTTTTTTTTCTTTATTTGTTATTATTTTCTCCTCTGGCAACCTTGGTGGATGTCAATGTCGATATTCCCTCCCACCTCGTCAAAGCTTGTTGCTAGCATCACTATGATTTGAATTAATTGTCTCTGTTATCTCTAGCCATCATCAATCTGGTTGAAACGAAGGGAACTCTCCATTATTGGACCTAAGAAGATGTCAAGTCTCAAAAGCAAAAAGGTAATATAAAATTAATATAATTTGTTAAATCGTCCAATTAAGTAATCGTCACATAATCTGTGACTAATGATAAAATGAGTTCATGAATCATTTAGAACTATTTTTTTGAAATTTGGAGACTAACGATGCCTTTTAAAATACCATCTATAGAGAAAAACAAACAAACTCAAATATCTAATATAAAAATATATCTTACTATTTAAAAAAATGGTTAAAAGGTATTTCTAAAAAAAAAAAAGGGTTAAAAGGCACCGTACCAAACGTTGTTATTATCTTAATAGCTTTTTATATTAAAAAAAGCACAATCGTCTTCTTTTTTTCTTTTTCTTTTTAATTTTCATAACAAAGCATTATCAATGTTTTAATCTTCGTTGGCCTCGTGATTTCCGACAATCACGCCCAGTCTCATTATGCATTCTTCAAGATATTAATAATAATAAGGGAAGGAAAATCAACCTTTCAGTTTTCCCTCAAATTTGGATGTATCCATTTTTAACTAAAAATTTTCAATCACATCAAATTTCACCTAAAACGTTGAATATGTTGAATTTTTACCCTTTATATATATATATATATATATATATAGTTTTCGATTGTTTCAAAGAATTATAAAATTAATGGAATTTCAGACAAATGGGATATTAGAGCAATATTAAATTTCCTTTTTGTTGATAATTTAATTTTTGCATAGTTATTTAATGCTCGATTATCCAACCTTATTTTGTACCAAGATCAATTTCACTAGTAAGGTGTACCTATAAATCCCAGAATCCAACAAGCTCGAGGAATGTTAAGAATCTCAAAAAAAAAAAAAAGATGATTAATCTTACAAATCTTGATAGGTCTTTTTATATTTTTCATAGGAGATCTTTAGTAAACCTTACTTTTTGTATTTCGAAAATTCGAGTTCACTTAGTTAAATATAAAGCATGTAATCCGTACTTTGTACTTAACCTAACTATACGACTTGAACCATAGATAGGAGACTTGGATAATAATTGGAGACTATACTTTCTTAATTTACCTATTGGGTCAAATTTGCATTTAAAATATATGTGATGTTTGGTCTAAATTTTGAAAAGAATAATAGCAACAGGACATGCAACTAAATGGTTACAATTTGGCCACTCCATCTCCAAGATGAGGCATACTAGCCTTTAGCCAAATTTGAATTTGAAATATGATATATGGTCTACATAAATTTTTAAGAAGAAAAACAACTTTAATCGTGAGATATGATATGACAGTTGTAATCGTAGCCTTTGTAATTTGAATAATTCAATCTCTTACCTTATAAGTTTTCATTTGTTATATGACATGTCATTATTGTTAAAAAAATTTGCAATAACTACACAATTTTTATTTTTATTTTTAACTTTTGAAAAAAATAACCCTACAATTTATTCTTATCCTAATTGATCAAAAATCAAATTTGAAAATATGATATTTTGTCTAGAACTCCAATAGAAATAATAGGTTTTACGAGGACTGCAGACAGCAAAAACTATTTCTGCAATTGAAATTAAGATGACAGACTATATCAATTGTATATAGTAATTTTAAAATAATAGCTACTTAATATATATATATATATATATAATCAAAGGTAAGGTAAATATTACCTTATCCATTAAATTGTTTTAAAAAAAATATATACATACTTGTAATGTAAAATACATTGTTTATCGGATGTAATTAAATATAAAAATAATTATCTTCATATTGTTTATTGTTTTGAAGTTGTCTTTTTCCCCTCTCCATTGCTGCAGCTTTGAAGTTTGAAACAACGCAAGCAGGGTGGTTTTCGTAATTTCGGAAGTCCGATTCAGGGCGAGAGACGGATATAACCGTTATCTGTTTGACTTAGTAAATGCAACACCCAGCGCCAGTTCCTCTCTATTGAGAAGAAAATCAAGGGTCCGTATTATAAAGCTCATATAAAATATTCTATTAACAAAAAAAAAAAAAAAATAGTAATAATAAAGTTTATATAAAATAATACAGCTGGAGTAATTAATACATTTCTTTATTTTTATTCAACAACTGGTGAATGTTGAGATTTAAACTTCCAATAAGCTATTTTCTGATTGACGTTTTTTAAAAGTTAATTGTACTTAATCGTTGAAATAATAGTAAAATTAACAATATAAAATGTTAATTAATTTATAAATATTATTTCTACTTTTTTTAAATGAATATTATTTATACTTTAATGCCTAGCTAGTTTTGTAATTTTCACGATAGGTGAAGTTTTATTTATTATATCATACCCTAAGAGAAAAAAAGTAGCTATTCAAATTAATGTGTATATTTCTACAGTTTCATCAAAGCTGTGTACTTCCTAATTTCAAAAGTGCTCTTATAAACTCTTTCAAAAAAAAAAAAGTGCTCTAATAAATTTAAATCAAAATATAAAATTATTATGTCACAGGTGTTTTTGGAATACTAAAAAATGGTTTTCCTCAAATCGAATTTACGTGACTGATTTTATGACACAAAATTTAATTCAGGATATCTGTTCAATAATTATATAACGAATTATTATATTTTAACATATTTATAATGTCTTGAATTTTAAAATACCATATTATGAAATTTTCTAAATTACGGTGTTTTCTAATTTGTATCACAAACTTAGTTAAATTCACTAATGGCAAATTTTAACCCATTAATTAAGGCATCTCTAATGAACATTAAAGTGTGTTATATTTATAATCTTATGCAAACAAAAATGTATGATTCACCCAACTGAATTTCTATGTTTTTATAAAATAAAAAATAACAAACTGCCATTTTAAATTTACAAACCTAAATTTGAAATAAAAACTAAATTAAATATTCTTACATTTCTTTCTGCGTAAAATGAAGAAAAAAAAAAGTTATTTTGATGTGTTGAGTTGAAGAGGCGTGGGGGGGACTACGGTTCTTCTTTTCCACAGGTTCACCTCCTTCCTCGGTTGTAGTGGGCCCACTTCTTCACCTATCCATACCACCGCCGATATAGGGCTCCGGCCGCCGTCTCCCTCCTCCTCCTCCGGCGCAATCTGCGCCGTCCAGTCAAAATTCGCCAGAGCGCCGCGTCCACTCGAGAATCGCTTCATCTGATTCAGACCCAGAACTGGCGCCGGCGGCGGCTTCTCACAGCCACGGAGATTCCCCGCCGCAACGTTCGATTTCGCCCTCCCGAGAACTCTACCGCCGGTGAGTATTCTCTTAACCGCCGACGGATGCTGCTTCTTCGGCTCTGAAATTTCAACCTTCGCCGTGCGCTTGGCCAATTCCTTCATCCTTTTCTTGTGCTTGATTTGGCCGATGCACGAAACTTTCGGCGAAGTCGGCTCCGGCGTTTCGAATCCCGAGTTTTTCGATTTCGTTCGCGCTTCGTTGGGTATGATCGAGATCTTCACCGGACCGGAAAATCCGCGGCCGGGACTGTACGGCGGGTTATGAAAAGTGACGGCGGAGGCCGCTCTGGGGAGAAGCTTCATGATTTTGCTTCTGGGCTTGGATTGTTTGTCCATGATTTTTCTGCAAACTGAAATTTTCGTTGCTTCGGGAAGCAATTTATATACAGAAGGGAGAAATTGGCGTTGGCTTTTCGAAAATCAGTTGACATTTTTTTTTTAACGAAGAAAGGTTCCGTCGTCTGGTCAAACCTGAAGCGCTGACCAAGCAAACTTTCTCCGGCTAGCTGCTAATTGGTCGAATTTCGCTCATTTACTTATTAAATAATATATTCGGATATATAAATAATCACGAAAATACAAAAACATTCCTCCACTAGCGTTTATTTTATTTTTCCTTGTATGCTTTTTTTTTTGAAAAATAATTCTTATTTTTTTTCTGAGTAAAAATTTTATATTTTTTGAAATTAATTCTTATTTGGAATACAGAATAGGGTTTAAAAATGGGCCTTAATAATTAAAGATGAGCGTTTGTTTTGCTTTTTTAGTTTTGTTTTTCAGAAGCTAATTGCAGACTCATTGGTTCTTTCTTTTAATTTGCATTTTTAAAAGATACTTTCGACTTTTAAGCTAAATTTGAAAAAATATCAAAATTGAAAACTGAGAATTTTAGTTGATAAAAAATAAATAAGGTACTTAACAAATTAATTTTTAAAGAAGTAAATAATCTCTTCACTATTTGAAGTATCTCATTTTAGCTAGGGTTTGAAAATGTATAAGTCAGCCTATTAATTCATTGATTAATTAAAATATGTTCATTTAGCAATTTAAACCTTTTAAGTAATTTAAAAAAACTAAATCAATGGAAATAATTTCAAGTTGTTCAATGACAAAGGGATTCAGTTGTAGTTTTTGTTACGAATTCATAAACTCCCTTTGATGTTCGAAATTTTCTTTGTTCAAATTCAATAATGAAGAAGCCAATATTGAATTAACAAAATGACACGTTTTTATAATAAAAAACACTTAACACGGAGGAATTAGTCAGTGTATGAAATTTATACAAATAGGGGCGATATATAAAAATAAAATTAAAAAAAAAAAGATAAAAAGCGACGTGTCGCACGCGCCCGAAATGTAACGGCACGTTTAAATAATTATTGTTGTTTAATCTAAAGTCGAAGTTAAATAGTAATTCACGTCGGCCAAAATGTAAGAGCCAATTCCAATTTCCAACTCCCATCTTTGACTGATTGCATTTACAGTGACTGACCTTATCTAAGGAATATTTTTTTATGTTTAAATATTATTGGAATATTTTTTATGTTTAAATATTATTTTAGACTTTTTACTCGATCTTTTTTTTTATTTTAATTTAAAAGATTTATTTGGATTGTCTATTTATTTTAATTTATATACTTTCTAAAGGTTCGTTTATGGTCATTTTAATTTCTAGCTATAAATTTTTATATATAATTAAAAACTTTTAATACATATTTATAGATACATTTCCAAAAAAGTAGCGACCAATGTTATATTAAAATTGTGATAGAAATAAATTAGATAAAAATACAAATGATTATGTTTTAAATAATTTTAATTTATTTACCATGATTTTGTCAACTTTTTCTAAAATATCTATGGTGTTATAAAAATTTAATAGCCTTTTTTACCAAAATTGTTGCATGGTTTCATTGAATATAATATATAGAGGTTCAAGCGATAATTTTATTTTAATTTTTTTTTAAATGGAGAATCAATCTAACTTTTACTAGAATTTAAAATAATACATGAATACTAAAATGGTAATTTAACATTTTATATATTTATATTAAGGTCCCGTTTGTTGATAAGCATTGGGGTTGAAATTGTCAATGGAAAAATAATTTAATTTTGATGACGATGATTACGAAATGATAATGAGGGTATTTTTCCTTTTTTAAAATAAAGAAAAATATAACTTCGAAATGTTCAACGACGTTGGATTATTAATTAAAGTCAAATTTGGTCCGTCCAATGACATTTATGACGAATATTAAAGTTCCCGAGAAGTTTATGCCGGCGACATCCGCGAACCCGTTCTTCCTAAAATATTTAGGATGAGAAAACATAAATATGAAGAAATAAAAAAAAAATAGAGTTTATTTAACATATTTAAAAATTAAATCTCAAATTTAAGAAACTTCAAAACTTACTGATTTAAATAAATTAGGAGCAGTTAGGAACTAAATATTTAGTTGAATTTATAACATGAAATAATATCTCCACTAGATCATAAAATTTGAAATTAATTTTAAAAAACAAATCTTATAAGCAGGTATTCACTTTATTGGGAAATTTTAAAAGTATATATATATATGTATGTACTCTGTTGTAAAATTTAAAACGTTTATTTTAACAAATGGAATTCAAAGAATTAGAATTTTGTTCAGTAAGAAATTAAATTAATTGATGGGACAAAATTCAAACTCAGAAATTACTCCACTAAAAAGTCTAATTGCACTCATTGAATCACTCCCCTCTCTATATTATCCATCAACAAAACTCCTAACTTTTCAAATTAATTGTATTAAAATTTTACATTTAAAAAAATTCCTACTACTAATAGGTTTTATTTTAATGAAAAATGATACAAATTTTATGAATTGATGTGATTTTATTAACTTGATTATTATATTTGGATAAACATTGCAATTCTCACCCTAAATCTTTGACAAACATTAATTTTTTTTATTTGAAAAACAACTAAGAAAAATATATCTCATATATGTTCAGTAAATTACAGAATGAAGATTTAAGTACAAAATCAATAGGGCTTTAAGAAAGACAAAATTTATTGAAAGTCGTGAGTTTGGAATATCTTTTTTATTTAATAGTAGACAGATGAAAGCTTAATTTCATACCATGCTTTATTCTCATTGAAATTAATGACTTTTAGAAGTTCCTTTTTTTTTAATTATCAAATAAATGAACCAAATAGATGTAAATATTGCAATATTTATACAAAGTGGAGTAAAATTACGGTGAAAATTGGTTTATGAAGAAACTTCTCTTTCTATTGTAGTTGTAGCTCTCATGCCCGGAAGTAACAATTAAATTTATTTTTTAGCCGAAAAATAAATAAATCCACGAAGGTAACCTCCCCATAAATGATGTGGTAACATATTATTTAAAAGATATATACCAATTAACATAAGCTTAGACAGTGGTAATTAACACCTTTACCTGTCAAATCCTAGGCTTCGGCCCATATATGATTCATATAAGCCCACGATTCGGCCCATATATTTGGGCCATCAAAATATTAATTTTCAAAGAAGCCCACTATTCCGGATCCCACTTGGAAACATACAGGAAAGCCCATTAGTCCGTTGTCCTAATTACTGAATACGAGGTTTCGGCCTAAAAAGTTTTATATTTTGATGGCCCAAATATTTTCAAAGAAGCCCACTATTCCGGAGTCCTAATTGCCTAATACCACGCTTCGGTCCAGATAGGATTTCAAAGAATCCCAAAATTCTGGAGTCACTCGCCGAATACCAGGCTACTCCAGAACGTCGTCTTCTTCCGTCCGGTTGAATCAGACATGGAATTCACTTCCATCTAATCTGCAGTGGACCACTGTACAAATTGTACCAACTTCTTCTTTCCCTTTTCTAAGGTAAGTTCGTGCGCTTTCGAAGAAATTTGCATTTTGCCCTAGCTTTTACGTGATATGATTCTGCTGAAATTTTAGTTCGATAATTAATCTCTCGGTTATTTCTGTGCTGAGCGGTTTGGATAATCTACTAAGCAAATTTCTAGTCTCTTGATTCTGGAGTGTTCATTTTGAACTTAATTATTTTGTTCTCCATTAAGTTCGTCAAAATCGTTTGTGACAAATGATAATCGTTTCTTGACGTTGTCTAGAACGATCTTATTTGAAATCTCGATTTGTTTGTTCTGTAAATTCCTCCACACTGGATTTTTCGCGCTGGAAGATGTTTTGAACAGTCGAATTATTTCGCTATATCTAACAATGTAAAAGGTTATTCAGGTGGAAGAGAACTCGCCATGGTTGTCTCCCTTGATTTACATGAATTTATTCTACGGGCAAGGGTGTTGAAACTGTTCAGGCAGGCTTTAAGAACTGCTCGCAAAGCTCCTGTTCACGCTAGAGGTTAAGCTCCTGATCATGAACATCCACTCTTTATACAATTTTCCTGTCATGATCTTCAAAGTTCATTTGAATTTTCCTTATCAGCATTAACAACGATGGGGTTGATCCAATGTCTATGCTTAATTCTTTGAATTCAAAAAGGTTTCCCCAGTTCTTTAATTGGATAAGGTGTTGTTTTGGTTTATTCTTGAGAATGTCTGTTTTGATTTTGAACAGAGGAACTGAGGCATACGATCAGGCAAGAAATGGAAAACAACCGCAGCTGTAATGACAAACAGAAAGTTAGGTATCTGATCAGTGAAGGAATAGAGAGTTTGAAGCGTTTAGACGAGATGTTGGATATGCAAGGTCATTCATAAAGAGAGCCAATTTTTTATCCTTTCGCTTCATCGGCAGCTGAAATTTTATGTTTCCAGTTAAAGTGCGAGAAAAAATGGAGTTTTTCATCACCTTCATCATTCAGAAATTCAATCTTTCAAGATTTCTATTACTTTTTATGATATTGAGAGTCAAGTTGAATATTGTAGAATTCAATCAGATCAAATAACAAAACGAAGCCACACAATGACCCCAAAGAATTCAGGATGCATAAAAAACGATACGACTTCCTGTCTCGAAGTTTTTGCAAATGCAATTACATCTTTGAATGTGAAAGAAGACGGTGATTTTTACAGCGGCCGAGAGGCGAATCCTCTCTCAACCATCTTATCCACCAATTCCTCATGCTTCTTCAATTGTCCTGCATTTCTGAGCAGCTGCAGAACCATCTGATAGATGGGCATGCTGGGTTTCAAGCATTTTTCCTCAATCATCTCCCTGAAGAACTTGTAGGCATTGTTCCAATGCCCCATCCCACAATACAACGATATCAGTACCCGGTAAGTATTCACATTAGGCTCGACCTCCTCCTCGTCCATCTCCTTCTTCAGCTTGAAAATCATATCAGCAGATTTCGACTCCGCAAACATTCGCATCAAGATATTGTATGTCACCGTATTCGCCTTACAACCCAGATCCTTCATCTTAGCAAACATCCGATGCGCGCTGTTCACATCTTGTGACTTCGCAATACACCTAAATATCGGGTTGAAAGTCGAGGCATTGGGGGAGCAACCTTTCTTAGCCATCGAGTTGAGGACCTTTATAGCCTCTCCAAGATTATCATCCCTACAATGAGTCTCGATGATGAAGTTGTAAGTAATTATATCAGCAGCACATCCCAATCTCCTCATCTGGTTATACACTTGCAAAACCTTCTCTGTTCTACCAGCCTTCACATGAACTCTTATAAGATTGTTGAATGTAACTGAGTTTGGATTGCACCCAGAATCAATCATCTCAGAGAAAACATCATGGGCACGAGTAATTTGGCCACATCTACATAATGCATCAATCACAATGCTGTAAGTATAAACATTAGGGCTAATACCTGCCATTTTCATCTCTTTGAACACCCTCTCGGCCTCGGAGATTTCACCTGCTCGACACCACCCATGAACCAAGCTCGTGTACACGACGACGTCTGGTTCAAATTTATGCTTCAGACTGTCGAAGAACGACTGGGCTTCACTTGCCCTTCGCTTCTTACAGAGAATGCTGACAACAATGGAGAAAGCAATCTTGTCGGGGTTGCAGCCGTAGTCCTCCATTCGATTGAACGCGTGAACCGCCTCCGCCGCCAATCCAGCCCTCACGTACCGCCGCACAAGAATCGAGAAGGTTTCGACAGTGATTTCTACGGTTCTGGCTTTCATCAGATCAATCAGATGCCAAGCTAATCCGAATTGTCTTACCTTACCGGCTAAGTCGATCATCTCGTTGTAGGGCTCGGCCGAGTGCTGGAACCCTTCGCGCGCCGTCGCCCAGTTGAAGAACGCGAGGGCTTGGAGGAAGGGGATCCCATGGCGGACTCCACCGGATTTCTCGATTACGTGACGAACAACGGCCGGAGAGACGGAATGGACGGCCGAGATGTGTGATAGTTCGTTGGAGAAAGCAGAGATGGTGAAGTTAGGGCATGGTGGAGTGGGATCGGGATTGGGGTTTCTTCGATAGTATTCCTTGATTAGGGCGTAGAATTTATCGGCGGTCTGCATTTCCTCCGGCGAGAGGAGGGGTTTTGAGGCATTTTGAGGACTTTGGCTCGCGTCCTCGTCCTGATTCTGAAGGTGAACCTCTGCATCTGCCTCTGAAATCGAAGGAGAGGATGAAAATGAACGGTGATTCTGAATGCGGTGCGAGAGAGAAGATAGAAAGCGTGGAAGATTTGGCTTCGATCTGATCAAAGCCATTAATGGATTCTTCTCCGGTGAGGTTTCGTCTGCTCCGGCTGGGCGTCGGGTTTTTGCAGGGTTTAGCACCAAAGTTCAATCTCAGAAGACTCACAATTCACAAGTGAGCACTGCCGGATTACGCTTGATACATTATAGGCTAAATTACAAAATTATCCCAAACTTTGCTGTTTGTTTTAAAAAATACGCCCATCATTTATTTCGATACTACCCTTGATTCCTTGACCTTTTCACAAATACCATTTGAATAGAAAGTTGATGTAGTAAGATTTGGGAGGTGGAAGCTTCTCTAGAACAATTATTTAAGGACGCTGAAAAAATTAATAACGAATAACGAATAACGAATAAATTTGTTGCAGTGCCAACTAATTGTTTCAAGCAAAGTTAATTGTTACATGGTTATAAATTTTTCCACGTAAACTTTTCATTCAAAATATTAACGAAGGTTTGCTGAATGATATTTTTTAAATGTTTATGAAGAACTAGAGTAGTATTGAAATTTTTGAAAAGTCGTTATCTTTATCTTCAAAGATTTTGTTTTTATATTGTAAAAAAAATTTAATTAATTATTTCTAAACTAATTTTTAAAAATGTGTAGTTTTAATTCAGGATCTTGCATTGTTGAGAAGAAAACTTTTCAGTTTAATAGACATTATTTACTTTACTCTGTAACAATTCCTCATTTGCATCCACCAATTTCATATCTATACAGTTACACAACAAACTTACTTTTCCTTTTCCTTTTTTACAAACCGTAAACTGTAATCAGTTCAATTTTGCTTCCACAGTCCCTTTCGTCATCATATTTACAAACTCGTCGTAATTTATTTTTCCATCCTGCAAAAAAGAGGAAAAAAAAAAAAGAACAGTTGAATCTTTGAAGTTGCTAATGATCTATCAGACATGTATTCAGCTGTACAAATCAGAGGGAAGAAGAGTACTCCATCAATATCGACATCGTTGATAATTTCGTTAATGGTATCTTCATCTCCCATTTCGTACCGGGTCATGGCTTGTTTGAGCTCATCTCTTGTGATGAATCTGAAATTTAACAATCAAGTTTCATAATTTTGTCAATCAAACACCTTTGTATAAGTTTATTATGAATGCTACTGCATTACGAACCCGCTTCCATCTATGTCAAAGAACTGGAAGGCCTTGTATAAGTTTTCTTCTTTCTCTAGCCTATGTCGATGCATCGTCGCAGTAATAAACTCGCCATAATCGATCGTCCCGTTCCTGTCAACATCAGCCTGACCAAAGTAGAGATGCAACAAAATTTTTCATGTAGAAGCCAAAAAGCAATGCAATGAACAAACTCAACAAGGGAGAGTAAAAAGGGATCAGAGTCGGAGAGTGTTTTTTCGCCCCTTCTTACCGCATCCATTAGTTGTTTTATTTCGTGTTCCGAAAGCCTCGAACCGAGTCTGGACAAACCCGTTTTCAGCTCTTCAAATGTGATGGCACCACTTCTATCAGTGTCTATGTTCTTAAACATTTGTTTCAGACCCTTTAATTCTTCTTCTGAAAGGTTTTCTGCCATTACCTACCAACAACATTCAGCTTACTTTTTGAATCAGTCCACTGAAAACTCTTTTCCTAGTACAGAGATCATAGGAAGGTACCTTGAGAGCAAGTTGCTTAAACTTGTTCATTGCTCTGAACTGCTTCATCCTAATGAGCACGGCGCTATCAATGGGCTTGGAAGACGCCTCTCCATCAATCTTCAACCAAGGATGTTCTGTTCCATCAATGTTATGTCAATAATAACGAATCCTTGATCAACTAAAGGTCTTAACAGAGGAAGATCAAATTTCGAGTTTTCCAAAGAGCAATCGAGATATTTATGAACTGGGGAAGTAGTCTTACTTACCGAGTGCTTCGGCAGCGGTGATCCGCTTCTTCGGGTCTCTTGTCAACATTTTAGAGACAAGATCCTTAGCAGAAGCGGATATGGAAGGCCATGGAGCATCTTCCATTTTAAGGTTGCCCTTCAGAACTGCTTTAATTATATCTTCCTCCGTCTCTAATAGAATCCGAACGTAAGATCATTAGAAGAAAAAGTCAGGCACAAAGACACCAAGGCTGGTTTTTCCAACACTGAACAAAATCAACTGCATCAACTTTCCTCTTTACATCTTAGAATAGTTGAAATAATCAAGTACAATAATAAGCAAATTTTGAGAAGGTGGCAAAAGAGGCAAAGGGAAAAAAAACAAATTACTCAACAGTAGAATGGAGGCTCATTCAACAAGATTACCATTTCTTTGTTTTGCAATATGACGAATAATTCAAAATGTTAAAACAACAAAACCGTTAACAAATGGGACGTTGATGAAGTTAAGAAGTGAAATGGTTTTACTTACGCCCCCAAAATGGAGGTTCTCCACACAAGATGATGTAGAGAATTACTCCAGCACTCCAGATATCAATCTCCTTCCCATAGCTCCTCAGCAAAACCTCAGGAGCAATATAATATGCGCTTCCAACTATGTCTTTGTATACTTTCCCTGCAAAATCATTTTCATTCACACAAAAGCTGTTAAAAAGCCAGGGAATCCCCAAAACTCAGCGCAAAACACAACTAATATAATAATAAAAGAAAAAAAAAACATGTTCAAATCCTTTTCTTTAGTACAATATATGGAGTTGGAATTCGAACTCACGATCTTTTAGTCGAAGATAAGTATTTTAATTAGTTAGAGTTATCTTTTAACTTGACTATTTAAATTTTTGATTCTTAAACTTCTATAACTTACTTCATTGCAGCCGTATTCTTCCAAATATTTTGTTTTAGTCTCAAATCGTTCATCGATTCTCGTAATGTACTTTGGTAACGAACTTGTTTGGCGTTTTCATTTGCACAGCAACAGTTTTGTTTTCTTCCATGACTTGGTTTAGAACTGAGCTATTCCCAGACAAAAGCTTCATGTTGCATGCTTTTGGCGCTACATGAAGTGGGGTTGACCTTTCTTTTTCTTCGTTGACTTGGTCAACGCAACAGTGGCATTCATCGTAACCTTTACTTACATTCGAATTTGAATGCCATTTTTACTCTAAGAGGACCTCCATTAGTGATTAGCTTAAAAACACTTCTACCCCTCTTTAGAATTTTAATCAAACACAATCAATTTTATAAAAAAAATACAGAGTATTTCATAATCAGACAGATTTTGAACTAGCATCTAATGAAACGTTAGCGGCCTGTTGAATTATTTTTCCAGCATTCGAAATACGTCATGAATCTGGAGGGCAAAAATCAAAGCAGAAACAAGGGTGAGGAGAATCGGAAACTAACCAACCTTCTTCGATGAAAACGGAGAGTCCAAAATCCGTAGCCTTAATCGGCGAATCGTCGTCTTGGCTGACCATAAGGAAGTTCTCGGGCTTCAAATCTCTGTGCATAACCCCCATAAAATGGCAGGCATGAACCACATTCATAATCTGCTTACAAATCGACGCGGCTTCCCGCTCCGAGTAGCTCTTCTTCTTGATAATCCGATCGAAAAGCTCTCCGCCAGAGCAGAGCTCCATAATCAGATGCAGATTCCTCTTGTCCTCGTAGGCGCCCTTGAACTCCACAATATTGGGCTGCCCAGTGAGATGCTGCAGAATCAAAATCTCCCTCCTCACATCCTCCACATCCTTCTGATTCACCAGTTTCCTCCTCGAAATCGTTTTGCACGCGTATTTCCGCCCGCTAGCCCTCTCGGTGCAGAGATAAGTAATCCCGAACTGGCCTCGACCTAGCTCCTTGTGGAGCTCGTACATTGTGGTTATGTTGATGTATGGGCGGCCGGTGATGGGACCAATCTGGGACGGCGGAACGGACTTGTAAGAGGGAATGGGCTGCGGCGCAGGCGGCTTTGGTGGGGCGTGAGATTGGGGGATTTGGTGGTAAGGGGGAGGGGTGTCGGAGCCATAGGTGAAGGAGGCGATTGGGATGTCGCGGGTTCTGGTGAAGCAGAGACCCATGGCGGAAGGGGGAAGGATTCTTGTTCTTGTTCTTCTTATTCTTGGGGGGATTTGGAATTGAAAGTGTTTGGGAATGTGGAATTTATGAAAGGGGAATGAGTTTGAGGGAGATGATTTTGGTTGTTCTACTTTATTCTGTGCTTTGCTTTGGGCATTGGGTTGGTGTTCAGCATCATTCTCTCCCACTTTTTGTTGTTTTGGGAAAACAGAGAAAAAAAAAATGAGAGAGCAGAGAAGAGATCGGTTTCTTGGAGGGAAATTAAGAAAGTTTGTGAGAGTTGTTATGCGTTTTCTGTACCACTGGCCGTTCCCTGTAATTTTTATTGCAAGCTTTCACAAATTTCACTTTTCAGCATTACAATTTCTTTTTTTTTTTTTTTAATTCAACCGATATGGAAATGGTTATCCAACCTTTTAACTCTAGGGAAGATATAAGTCATGCTCGAGTTCACATTTAGTTAGAGACCAGTAAGTAACATTTTCATTTCTTATTTCTTATCTTGGACTCAACTGAGTAAATTAAGGACGTGTTTGATGCTAAAGTGGGCATAGGTAGGTGGTAATTGTCATATATTTTCAATTAAGAAATTCTAAGTTTAATCCTCAATCTCAGATGTTGTAACATTCATTTTTTTGTTTTTTATTTTCAATTTTTTCAAAAAATCTAACCATTTTACATCTGACTTTTATGATCTTTTGGAACATTCTCAAAATTATATAAAACTTTTGGAAACAATCAAAACAATTTCTTATTTCTTTGTTCCCATTTCCAATTTATTCTAAAACATAATAAAGATATGGTTTTATCATACTTGAATTCATGGATATTGGGACCATACAAATTTTTTTTTATTTATTAAAAATGAACAGGAACCTCACCAAACGGGTTCTAACATTTCCACATTTGACAACTATTATCTATTCTCAAAATTATATAGAAATTTTGAAAACAACATAAACAAGTTTATTGTTTTTTTTGTTCCATTTTCAAATTGTTTTAAAACGTGAATAAAAATATTATTTTATATTATTGAATCTACGAGTTACATGATATGAAATTCGTCTTTTTTTCTTTATTAAACAAGAGAAATCAGACCTTGGAATACTATCAAACCAAATATTCCATATAAGAAGATAAATTACAAATAACAAAGAAGTTTGGATTAAAAAAAATGAAGAATAATTTGCATCATCTTAAATCCATGTTCTTATAGAAGGAACGACAAAGATTAAAATCTTTCTAACTGAAACTTCCAACTTAAGGAAGGTATAAGCAATTTTAACCTTTTTAACTATGATCGAGTTAACCTTAATCAATATCACTGTTGACAATTTTTGTCCCTCCAATGGCCCACACGCATGGTTTGGTACTAATTGTCAAACATGCTTTACAATAACTACTTTAATTTTTGTCAGTCTTGAGGAATACAAAACAGACATTAAAGATGAAAATGGAATATCTTCTAAAAGAAAGGAATTAGGCCAATATATCCTAGCTTCCTAATCCTGGGTATTTATTATGTAACATTTAGATAGAATAATAATAATAATAATAATTTTTTGATACAACATGGGCCTCACATCCCTCATTTGGGCCAGTTTTATAGGCCCAGAACAAAACTTTCGGCCTCCCAAGCTCTGGAGAATTGCTATAAGAGAACGAAAGCCACCTGCCACACTGGTGGTGGTTGCGAGTCAACAGGATGATTCATCTTCGAAGTAAAAAAAAATACTCCAAGTAAAAAGACGTCGATGATATTTAGACGTCTTCTAGTCGATATTTTTTTTAGTACAACAAATAACCTCGTGAGGAGGTAAGGAGTATATAAAAACACATTCTTACCATTGAACAGATTCTCTGCCATATTTCTTACTTTGTACTCATCAAAGCATTACAACACATCCATAATCATTTGAAAATGGAAATTAGCACAGATCAAATAATTTACAGATCTAATGGTTTCAAGCTGCAGATTGAATTGTACTTGGATAGGTTATAAATTAGGAAGTTGACAAAGAAAGAACGAACAGCTGAAGTAACCAAGAAATTATATATCAATTTGGTTGATCAAGAGCACAAGGTCACCGTCAGCATCACCTTCCATCAGAGGTCGAGCCGTGGTTGCTCGTCTCGACGCACTTCGGGTGCACCTCGAATCCACATTCGAGGCATTGATAAGCCCACCCACAACCCTGCTCGTCACACTCGCAGCAGATGAAAGGTCCTCCCCCATTTCCCTCCGACACGAGACTCAGCTCGTGTCTGTGCCCGGCATGGCGAACCAAAGTCGGGAGCTTCTTCGCCTCTTCCTCCATTTCCTTCAGCAGCTCCTCCAGTCTCGCTTCCGTGAACGGATAAGCATTTTCCCCGTACAAATTTATGAGGTTTCTGCCTTGTTTGGTGACTGTTTTGCCATTGGGGCCTAAGATTATCAAACAAGGGATGCCTTGGACATCAAAATGTTTGGCTAGTTTCTTTATCATTGAGTCCCCAAATGGCAAGGCTAGCCATGGCATCGAATCGAAGTAAGAATGGAACGAGTCTTCATCTCGATCACTCGACACGTAAACAACCTCAAAGTCTTCGTCTTCTTTGACGTCTACCATTTGCTTTATCTTGTTGTACACCCTGATCATCTTCGGCGTGAAGACGCCAGGGAGACACCATTTCGCCGAGAAGTAGAGCCCCACAGTCTTGCCTACTAATGAAGCAACAGGAACCTGCACAATTGGGATAGGAAAAATAGGAAATCCATGATACATAATGAAACGTCAAAATACAAAATTTCATCGATCATCCACTGTTCATCATCATCATCCATATCAGTAATTCGTCTTTAACACCAAGCTCGAGTTGAATGGACGGTAAATCCAGAGTCAAGTCCAATCTACAGGCTACAATAATGAAAAGAATCGTCGAGAATATAAACAATATACCCCACAAGAAAATATGGAGAAGCTCCACTATTCTTCACCAAACACTAGTTTGTGACAAGTCCAGCTTCAGTATCCTTTTTAGGAAACTAATAAGCATCAAACATCAACTACGTAAAATTCTCGAAAACCACCGAGCAAATGAGAGAAAAACTACAGAATCTTAAATATTTATGTGTACTTTTTTAGTCTACGACAAGCTCAGAGGGGATAATCACCCCTAATGACATAAAAGTTTCAAAATTTTGATACGATTTCTTGTTCAAACAATGAGAAAGAATACAGTGCTTCTTCAACTTCTCCACCCATGAAATTTGAAAACATTGCCTAAAAAATGGAATGTTGTCGAAAAATTACCATTCCCGACCACATATATCACTAATACATCACTATGATTGAAACTCTCATGTCAGATCTGTAAAATGACAGTATTCGACTCGACTCAAAAATGACAACTCAACTGATAAGGACGAGTTGGAATAAAGAAGATCCATCAAATACCCGAATAGTAAAAGCAGTGGACTCAAAGAAAGGAATCCCATCAAATATCAATCACAAGACAGACAGACCGACATCAATAAACAGCAACAGCCCAAACAGCAGTAGCTCCGAAAATATCAAAGCGATGGGATCGACGTGTACAATTCTCAGACATATACATAGAACATTGATGACAAATGCGAGTGGCTATGGCTTTGTCATTTCTTCACATTAAGATAAGGTAAGTAAAATCTTCACCACCCTCTATTCTTATCTTCACACACATTAATGAGAGGGGATCGGAGTTTGAATGATTTTTTTTTTTTTTTTTGGAGATAAATACCTTGACCAGTTAAAATAAACTCAGATTGGCCACTAATTTACTAGCGGATATATTGTTATATCAAGCAAAGCCTAGCTATAATCTATATAGACAATTTAACTGCTCTTTATTATTATTGTCACACCCTACAATATAATGATATAATGTAACTGTTACAACTACATTGTACCGGAAATGTAGAGAAAATGAGGGGGTGGCTGACCTGTTTTGGGGTGGGATGACCCAATACATAATCTCTATTGTGATTTGTGAGCAAAGTGAATAAAGTCTGATTCTCTTCCTTTTCTCTGTCCTCTTCTTTCAGCTGCTGCAATCTCTCCTTTGTGAAGGGAAACGCATCAACCCCATATCTGTAAACAATCTCCACGCCTTCGTACAACGACGCCGTTTCATCCTTAGTATCACACGGCTGCAATATGATCAAACACGGAATCCCTTCGATCTCGAATTTCCTGTTCAGAGAGATCTTGGTACCCAAGTCGGAGAACGGAATCGCCGGCCACGGCATGCTGGCGTGGTACTCGTTGAAAGCGTCGGAATCTTCGTCGGAGGAGACATAAACCACCTCAAAATTTGAGCCATTTCCCAGAAGCTCCTCGTAGATCCGGACCAGAATCTGGTTGAAGCTCCGGCACGGCGGGTACCAGTTGGCCGAGAAGTAAAGGCCCAGAACCTTGCCGTCCAGATTAGAGACTTTAACCTGCACCCAGATTGAAATAAAGGAATAATCTGATTAGTTAGATGGCCCAATGGGTGTGAAAGCGATGTGATTTACACATAATGAAGATGTGTAAAAAAGGAACACGCGGTGCGGCGTTAGTGTTCGAGAGTTTAATCGTGTGACAAATCGTCCTTTCCGGATTGACTCATGGGATTTGGTCCAATCTCATTTTTAGACCGAATGGTATGTATTTTGAGTTCTGATACAACATTCTAAAATTGAATAAATATGTCTATTATAAACCATTATAAGGTCAGTTTTGTACCCTCCAACATAGGATCATTCATTAATATTCGCAAACAATAAATAGAAATTTTGATGACACTCGTCTCCAGCGACCATTGAACACAACCCAAAATATAAAACCGACTACTGTTTATAATGTTCACTTTAAACTTAAATCCTAATTAAAGACTCTAAAAATGTTGTTCTTGATTAATCCTAAATCCTAATGGGAATAATCTTGGGAAGGAGGAGGAGTTGGGGTTTGTTATTGTATGATTTTATGTACGCGTTCCGTCATCTTGCTCGAAGAAATTAAATCAGCTGTAAGCCCAAAACGCCAAATCCAACGCCGTTTTGGGTTTCGAATCCGACAATGGTGCACACAGAAACACAACCGCATATGTTCGTCTAGCTAGACTCGTTCCGCTCTTTGATTACTACCATTGAAATTTTGGAAAATCAAATTTCAGACTAATATTTCGTAAATATTAATTGCTATTCTCTTCGAAAAAAGTAATCAATAGTAATACCGACGTTGATTTCCTACCTTTCTCTCTTCCTTGGGAAGAAAATTTCTAATTATTAAATTTATCTTTCTTGCAGCTTTCTCACAAAAATAAAAATAAATAAATAAAAGCCATGGCGGAGGTTCGGAAATAATCTATGAATGGTCGTAACGAGCGAGAGAGAAAAAAAGAACCTGAGCTCCGGTGGGAGAGAGGAGGTAGTCACGATCTCCAGAAGCCAAAAGAGAGGAGAAACTTGAAGAGCCACCGTTGGTCACAGCTCGATTTCCATCCTTCATTTTAAACGAAATCCGGCCACCGCCACCGCCACCGCCACCGGCCTCCTCCTGCTACTGCTACTGCTGTTTTATAAATTATTAACTCCATTTCTTATATTCCCTCCTCAGTCCTCAGAACCATTTTTCTTTCCACATCATTGCGCTCTTCGCTACTCCAAATCAAGCATAAACTCTCCGACACGTAGCACTCGCCAGACTATCATCCTCTGCTCCTTCCATAAAGTACACACCGTTCCGAACCTCTGTGATCTGGCCACGTGGGGAGGAGGGGCCAGATGTGGGGCTGGGGGGCGAGGGTGCACCGGGAGAAGGGTGGGGGCGGCGGCGGAGGAATGGAACCCAGAAATGTGGAAATGGGGTGGGGTGAGGTCCGTGTAGTCATTAAAGACTTGGAATTGATATTATGAAAGGAAAACTAAACTAGGGAGTAGGGAGACACCTGTCGCGCCTCCTCTCCCTATCTTTTAATTTTCTTTTTGACTTTTCTTTTTTTAATTTTTTTTTCTGGTGTGGGAAAATTGTTGGGGATTTATGTACGAGGTGTGGTGCGGTGGCGGAATATCTGATCTCGACCTCCATCTCATCCAACGGTGGGAATGGACTCCATTTGCCCACATCTCACACTTCCTCCGTTCTAACCCTTTTTTCGGGTGTTTCGACTTTGGACTAAGCATTTTCGATCTTGCGATCTTGACTTCATGGTAACAATTTTATTTCTAGCTTTTCGTTTTTTCTTTATCAATTAACAATATATAGATAAATTGTATTCAATAACTTTTTTTTCTTCGTTATCATTTTTATCGTGTTATGCTAAAAAAAAGATCTCATTCACTTTAAAAATTTCTAGTGGTGGTGTTCAATACGTCATTTTAAACAACCTAATGGTTGAGTCTTAATTCATCTAATTTGTAAATAAATGGAAGCATGATTATGCACCCAAACATGATATTTGATTCCTCGTCCTCCTTACTTATTTGAGCGTCAGCGTCGAAGTATTTATTATTTTTGTGTAGTCATTCGTCGCATTTTTCACTTTGAATATCTAAGTCATATTCAACTTGTGCGTGTTCTCATGGTAGTTCAAATTCAAACGTAAATATTTTTTATTACACAATATAATCATGTTTGGTAACAATTTATTAAAAACAAGAAACATGAAATTTTGTTTTGCTTTATCTAAAATTACACACACTTCTTAAGAATAAGAAATGAGAAACAATAACAGTTATTAAACGTTTATACTTCTAAAAAATGGAAAATAAGAAAACGTTAGCATGATAATTAATTTTGTGATCTGAAATCATCAAATGATGACAAATTTTTTATATTTCACCGCAAAAATATTAAACGCAGAAGATGAATTTATAATTGAAACTTATAACTTATAAATTATTATCGCTTACTTTATTGCAAAGAAAAACTTTCATTAAAAATTTCGATTATAATTGAAACTTTTAAAATATTTAAAGATGATTTTTTTAACAATAAAGATGAAATTTAATTAAATATATAAATCATACTAGAACTACCAACAACAAAAATATTATACCAAAGTACCAAACACATTAAATAGACGGCTGTATCTACGAGGTCTAAATTTTAGAATTTCTCATTTTCAATGTAGACAGTTACAAAATTGTTTATAAACAGTTAATAAACTATATAAAACTCAAAATTCATAAAATCAAGGCTCTATAATTAGTCAATGCAATTTAAAAAAAAAAACCATATGATTTGAACTTGCTGCCAATTATAACCATATATTAAATGCGTCTCATCTCTATCTATATTTAGTTTGTTTCTATGATAATGAGCTAGTATATTTGTTATTATTATTTTCTGTCTTTCTTTTCTTTTGAGAAATATTATTATTATTTTCTTAGACTTTATTATGATCTAGTGCTTAATTAAAGATCAGATAATATAAAATAAAAAAAAACTTTTTTAGTAAAAAAAAAAATACTTTAAAATAAATTCCAACAACTTTTAATACCGCCAGCTATCTATAATTGGCTTTTGCCTTTTGACGCGATCTTTCCATTGTTAGAAGATAAGACATAAAAAAATTGGATACAATTATTTAAAGATAAAGTAACTATTTGAAAAAAAAAAGTGAAATTAATGATAAAAAAAAAATGTACAAGTCTTGTTCTATCGCCATGGGAAAAAAGGGATATTGCATCTTGTAACACTGGACGATGCTATTGATCTCCCATTTTATGGTACGTTGCACCTAAATTTATGTTGATTAATATATCGTGAACTTTATGATTGTGTTTTGCCTTATAAAATAGTAAGTTCCATTAAGCCGGAATATGGAAGGGCTTATATAACTCATACGACAACATATGCTAAATTCAACGTATCTCACCAAACACTTGAAATCAACGATAGCTTAAATCCATCACTTAACATTAAGTGGATAGAATAATAAATATTTATTAGATGCATGATTTAGAGTTTAATCATCTATTCGAAACTTAGTAGATAGATTTTATGAACACAATACTAAAACTCGATAACATATTATACTTTTTTTTGTTGAATGATAAATTTTGGTCAACCATAAATTACCACCTTATTATTTATTATGTTAATTACCAACTGACATATGTATCAAAATTAAATTAAAAGACATGAAAATTTGCCAATTAAAATAATTTATTTTACGAGGACATACTATCTCTAATTAAGTTGTGTCATGTGGTGAGATGAGGACATACCATCTCTAATTAAGTTGTGTCATGTGGTGAGATAAGGATAAAATATAAGTAAACTCAAGCTCACTAAAGTGAATAATTGTCCCTAAGACATAGCTTGATCAAATTAAAGAGTATCATATATTATATCTACTATGTATGAGAATCAATATAGTTATATTTACTCCACGTATCAAAGAACATTATAGCGTAAACACTTCTAAAAGTATAATAATTAAATAGATATCGACCTCAAATTTCATTAATCAAATTTGTAATTGAATCGAGCACAGGTTTAGGTTCGGTCTCAATGGAAAAATAAAACCGATCACTAACAATGTATCCAAAACTAGTGGAACTTTATCGTGGTAATCTATATTATCCAATAAATCATATTCTAAATAATAGAAAAATATGTGGCCTATTTATTATTTATATATGAGGTCTACTAAAAAAAGAAAAAAATATAATGTGAACATTTATAGAATACTTGTGGGTGAAATACGAACACAAAAGAATTGAAAGATCGGAATCAAGATTTTCTAAAGTGGAGGGACTAATAGCCAAAAACCACCCAAGAAAAGAAAAAAAAGGGAAAATAGAACCTTATTTGTAGATAAACTTAAAAAATTATGTTCCTTTTAGGCTTTTAATGATTAAAAAAATTGTAAAATTCCTTTATAAGTAATACACGTGTAAAAGGCAAGTTTGGCGAAGGGGGCCGTACAATGAACGAAGGAAGAGTTGGCGGGGCCAACAAGAACATCAATTGCTGCGAATCAAGCGGGCCCCACCATAAAGGGCAAGAAAAATAGAATCCTATATCCGTGGGCCACGTGTCCAGCCAAATGCCGTCTGGGAGCAGAGCAACCAAAAGCTGGAGGGCCCCACCCTTTCGCTTTTTACACACACCAAAAGAAAAGCCAAAAGCTAGCCTGATTGAACTTCGGGACCTGCCATCCAGCTGCCCTATCGCCTCGTGTTCCTCTCGCTACAATACACGTGGCGCTCTCACTCGAAATCTTCGACACGACATGGACCTCAAATAATTTTATTCTTATTTTACGAAATCTTTTGATTATTCTTTTTCTTTTTAGGTACAATTGATGATTATTATTTATTTTTTTCGTTCAACTTTCATGATTAATGTATCATATTGGTTTTTTCCAAATTTCATTCTTACGCTTTCCATAAATCCCAGACATAGCATCCAATCCACAATTAGTTCATGGTTAATTTCTGAAAAAGAAAGACTTACAAATCTTTCTTTAAAAATTTTATTCTAACTCTTAAACATGAATAACTGTTAATGAATCAAAAAGTTTAAGTTAATCGATTGGATTATTAACATGTTCTTACAAGATAGAAGATATTTGGTTGAATTTTTGGACTTTGATATTATATCAACATTCAAATTTCATTTTAAAATTAATTGATAAGGAGATAATTTAAATTATAAATCTTTGTTATGTTTTTTTTAATTATAAATCATTGTTTTCTTTATATTTCCAATATGAGCTACCACGAGGGAACATAAGCCACGTGTCCTTGTATTTTAATTAAATCCAATACAAGGTACAATATGTTCAATAAATTGATGTTTGGCCCGTTAGTTTCCTCATCTATATGCCTTCGTGCCTCCGACTCTCTATCTTGATATTGAGCGGTAGTAGCAACGTGATTTTGTTTTTAAAACATATTTTTATTGATTTTTACTTTTTAAATATATTTTTTAATTTTGATATATTTTTATTGAATGTTGCTTTTTTAAATATATTGTCATGGCTATTGATTTTTGTTTTTGTAATATATTTTTATTATTTTGTGATTGCCCAATAAATAATTTTTAAATTAATCATTTTAAATTTTATGTTAATTGAGTTTTTTTTTTAATAAAATACGTGTAGTTTTGTTTATATTGTAGAATATATTTATTTTGATAAATTTAAAATCACAATTCTAAGCTTACCATAGATAAATCTACTTTTAAATAATTATATCAAATCTTACCAATTTAACTTAAAAAACATCTTGAGTGTCATTCTTGTCTAAGTCCTATAAATTATCTCATACATAAATATATATTTTCTAAACTTATTTAACATTTCAACAAAATTCCAACCATAAATTTATCAAATGGTAAAATTTGAGATGTAGGTAAAAACTTCAACACTCATCCAAGTTT
The DNA here is from genome assembly GCF_013281855.1 of Momordica charantia. NCBI lineage: Eukaryota > Viridiplantae > Streptophyta > Magnoliopsida > Cucurbitales > Cucurbitaceae > Momordica > Momordica charantia. The sequence continues at coordinate 649,992 of NW_028275159.1, forward strand.
AAACTGCAAATTGATGTCCATTCCTAAAATAAGTTTAAAATTGATATTTTTTTATTATGTTTATATACATTTGTGTACTCCTAACCTAAAATTATGTTGTGGTTGCTGCTATGTGTTTTTTTCTTCTTTTTCCACTTTGGGACTAATAATATAGACACCCATAAGAATTAAAGATCAAAATGATTATTTTTATTTCTTAAGCTTATATACTATAATAGTTGTTTTTAATGGTTGAGCTGCAACATAATAAAGTTAAAAATTATGTCAAAAAACACGTTTGGTCATTATATTTTCAATAGATGAACGATTTAGTCATTGTACTTTATAATTTGTTACAATTTGATCCTCAAACTATAGTATGTAACAATTTAGTCTTACTAGTTTTAAATTTGTAACGATTTAGTCCCTATCGTGAAAAAATTTTGTTTTTTAAATATATTTAGATCAATAAACTAATAAATGAACAAATGTGTTTATAAATTACAAAGACTAAATCGTTATAGGATAAAAATCGATACTTAATTTTGACTAAAGTGTTCATGATATCAACTACATTGTTACAAATTTTAAATTATAGGGACTAAACTGTTACATACTAAGGTGTAGGAATTAAATTGTTACATATTAAAGTTTAAAAATATGAAGATTAAATCGTTGTAAACTAAAGTTTATGAACTAAATTATTACTCTACTAAAAGTATAAGGACAAAATGTGTTTTTTAACCTACAAATTATGGTAAAATGAGTTTTTTATTTTTATTTTTTTATACTTGAAAATAAATCCGCCTGATTTTCCTTTGGGTGACATTTCTAACTTTTGATAAGGGAAAGATTTTGGAGAAGGAAAAAGGGGGAGAGCTCGTGTTTAGAAGTTTGCCTTCTTTTGCTGAGATCTCAGTTGAGATTGGAAGGGCCCACCTTGATCATCCGACACTGCCCGGATTTTTTATGCGCTGCCCGTACTTCTTCATCTGGGCACATTTTCCTGACCGAAATGATTCAAAACTTTTATATCATTAGAATCAACATGCAATTAACAGAATTCATGATTTCATCCCAAAACTACTTTTTTACCTTTATCGATTTATTTTCAATTATTTTACCCTTGTAAATAAATTATAATAATTTAAGCATGCACTTTGTGACCATACATGGTCTACTAAAACTAATGATGTAATTTTTCTTTTATCTAAATAAAAAATGTAATTTTTTTTTTAATTTCTAGTATGTTACATGTTTTCTCAATTCAACTATGTTTTTTTTTCTATTTTCTTGATGTTCATTCCATCGTTCCACTTCAAGTGGTTAAAGTCGTGTTAGGTTGAGAAAGTGGTTAGTATTTTATGTCACGTAGATCTATAAGAAATTTATGAAATGGTAATGTATCTCTAACTTTATTTACTAAAATTTGGCCTCTCCTAATTCTCAAAGTACAACTATTTTTCACAAAATACTAAGAAAATGTTTTAGATGCAACGTTACATATTTGAAGAGAATTCGTTGCAAGGGCACTATTGTCGAGTTGATAAGTTTAGATAATGTTGTAATTAGAGTAATTTTGATATGTAACTTGGAACACGTAATGAGAAAAAAATAAATAAATAAAATACATGCTTAAGTTCTCCAGAAATTGGATGTGTGGCCCTGGCCAAACCTTGTCGAGATCTCATGTTGGGCCTTTAAGAACGCAGGTTTGCCATGAGCCTGATGGACCTTTAAAAACGCAGGTAGTCCATGGGCCTTCTGTACCTCTAAAGCCATGGGCCATGGACCTCAATCCTTCTGGATCTTTAAGAAGGCAGGTAGCCCATGGGCCATGGACCTCAATCCCGCAGGTAGCCCATGGGCTTTTCTTGACCTCTTAGCCTTGGGCCATGGACCTCAATTATGTATGAAATTGAACTCCAAAAAAAAGAGAAGAAAAGCAAAAACAAAAGTAGGGACCAAATATATATTTACAATCGGTAAAAATGAAAACAATTTCTTACAACAATGTGCAGTGCGGTCATGTCAAACGCAGTGGGAGTGGGACAAGGGGCACGAATCATAAATTAATTGAAATAAAAGGGGTATTTATGGAATGCAACTCCTCGATTTCCACCGTTCATTGCCATTTCGCGCACCAACTTTTTTCCCTCTATAAATGCAGCGTCTCAGTAGCCGGTTTCTTTTCCTCACGCCATTACTGTTTGTCTTCTAGTTTTCTCTCTCTCAGGGTTTCCTATCGTTCTTCCTTCTTCCCCCTTTTCGTGTTGCTTGAATCGTCGCTTCAATGGCGCAATCGGAGGTTCAGAATGGAGGAGGAGCTGAGAAGGCGTTGAGTTTCAAGGCTCTCAAGCCTCAACTGCTCGTGGAGGCGCCGAAGGCTACCGACGCCGTGCTGTTCTACAAGGCTGCCTTCGGCGCGGAGGAGGTCAGCCGTACTCTGCATCCGAAACGCAAGGCTGAGCAAGAAACTCCGGCCATTCTCTCCGCTGAGCTCAGCCTTTCTGACTTCACCTTCCTAGTCTCTGATGTTTTTGACGATTCTGCTGCTGCGTGAGTTTCTCCTTCCCTCTCCTTTTTATTTCTCTGTTCGCTCATGTGCTTCTTTGTAAGATCGGAACAATCAGTCGCTACTGCATGTGTTTTGTTATTTTCTGTGCGTTTTCCGCAGTTTTGCGGCACGTTGTTCAAACTCCGGCCACTCTATCCGAATGCCTCTTTTAGAGACGTGCTGAAGCTCACTGACCTCTCGTTTTGTTTTATGTTGATCTGAAGTTTAAGAGACTTGTTTCGTACATTTTGTTTCTATGTCTGCATGCCTCCCAGCCTTTGTCGTCTTGCAGATCGTTTCTCGTTTTTTGTTAGGATGCCTTGTTTGCTTTTGTAGTGTTTCAAACATTGTATACCAATCGTTCCTTCTTTTTATGTAATTTTTCAGCGGAAAAGTTGCTGAATCGAGAGTTGTGCTGTTCTTGGAAACGGTGGACATCGAAGACGCTGTCTCGAAGGCCGTGAGTGCTGGAGCTGTTGTAGAGTCTGAGATTGCTGAAGGCGATGGCCCGTACATCGGCAGTCGCGTTGCCAAGCTGAAGGATCCATTCGGCTTCATCTGGCTCATTGCTACTCCGGCCAAGAAAACCGAAGCCGTCGAGGCCTAACTTCTGCGTCTTGCCTAACCTAACGTGCAGTTTTTTCTTTCGATCTTAACATCGCTTTCAGGCTCTTAGGATTTAGGTGGCTTTAACTCATGTTCAGCGTTAACTTGACTCTTTTTGGATACGTAGTTCATGACCATTGGCCCTGTGTTTGGCATTCTGTGAACGCTTGTGGACCGTTTTGGTAATGCTTTTATTATTGGCATCTGTTATTTACAGTGCCTCTCAACCTTAAAATGCTATATTTCCTGCTCGTCGTCCTCATTTTTGAATCCTTTTACTTACAAACTTTTATGGCCATTTAACCAAGCTAAGGAACGTGCCTTTTTATGGATAATGTACTTAATCAAGGAGTGCTTTACACATTCTTCAAGAACATGTTAATTAAAAAAATAAATCGCATAACTCGATCATTGCAACGGAGTTTTTGAAATAGTGTACCGTTTGAAGTACCTTTTACTGCTTGCATTCGTTTGAGAAGTTGATAAGGTTTGAAAACGGGAGCAACTTGGTCCTTTCGGCAAAATGTATTTGTGGTCCTACAGATAGGGGTTTATGGCATAGGCAGGATTCTTGACTTCGTTATCTGCTGCGAGGCGCGTGGCTGAAATTTTCAGTGACTGTCCATCCGCCGTAACTTCTCCTTGCAGGCTTTTGGACCGATGGTCAGTCGCTGGAGGCCTTGGTCTATAGCACAGTTTCTTCTACTAGGGGGAATGTTTGGGTGTGCTTTTAATTTATTTGAGGTTTTTGCTGTCTTGTATCGAATCGGAAATTGAGTTTCGAGAATTTTATTTTGTTTTACTTCTAGGTGGGATCAAATACAAATTAAGCCTGGAATTAGTGTCTTTTATTATTATTATTATTATTTTGAGAAATAGCTTGGAATTAGTTTGAGCCTGGTTTTTATGATTTTGAAAATTTCAATTAGTTTCTTTTACGGGATCTGTTTTAATAATTTTGTAACTTCAGCTAAAGTGAGCATAGCTTAATTCGTGATTGGTGTATATCTCTCATCCATAGATTGTAAGTTCGATCTTCCACCTATAAATATTTTGACAATACTTTTCTTTTATTGTTTCCTCTTATTAATAAATAAAAAATATGCCTTCAATAATTATTTCTTGTTTCTTGTTTTTTTATTATTGAAAAAATAAAAGACATTATTTTTCAATAATCCATATTTGCAGCAATGAAATACTCTTCTTCCTCCTCCGAGTAATCATAAATAATTGATTACAAATCTATGGTTTCTATTCTCTACAAAGGACCATAAACAAATTGGTCTACTATAGAAACAAGACCTCATAAGTTCATTTTTCTTGGTATATCCAGATAATAGGTAGGAGCATAAACTGAAACATTCTAGAGCTACAAATATAGTTATTAAATCATTAGCATCGCATAAAAACATTATTCCTAGAGTAGTAGTTAATACGGATCCTTTTCCTTGTTCGAGACTCTCTTCTCTTCTTCAATTTCGTCCCGTGGATCTTCAAAAAGAAAACTTTGGAATACTTATTTATTTACAATTGAAATAGACCCACGTCATCTATTAAAACAAGGACAATATATCGGAAATGACCGAGATAACTCAGTTGGTATCTTAGATCAAAACATTATGTATGGATGGTATGAACTGTCTGAAGAATAAGTATATATGTGTTGAATATCCATTATTATACCAGACATGAGAATTCTAAAATGAAGAGGAAGTGATGTCTTAGAGATTAGAGATTGAAGCAATTTTTAGAGATTAAAAGGGGAAGATCCAAGCCGCTATGACTAAATTAAAAAATTATATGAAAATAATTTTTTTAAATTTAATATTCAAACTTTTATGTTATATTTATATTTTTTAATATTTGTTATGAATAATGATAAAATAATACTTTTACTTATATTTTGAGAAAAAAATAGAAATTGATAAAATTTGACTTTTTTGTTTCTTAAATTTATACATAATTTTAAAAACGTTTCTTAAAAATGATAAATAAGAAACCTAAACTATTACCAAATATTTTACATTTATCAAAAATTAAAAATAGAAAACAATAAACGAGAAGGCTAGGAAACTACAATAATTTTTCTTTTTCGGAGGAAAGACGGGACTTTTTTTTGAGTTACTTGATTTGATTTTATTGTCCTTCCTACGAGGGCACTATCTTTGTCTTTGTATTGGAATGGGCCGTATAATTTGGAAAGCCTGACTATTAGGCCCAAGTTCACTCTCAACAAGCTGGGACCATGTGGCCCAAGCTCTCAATATTCGTTGTGAATTGACTCTAATGACCATATTTGCCCGAAACTGAAAAGTAGTCCAATATTTTAGATATTGCAGAAATGACCATCATAATTTTAATTTATAGTAATCGATTAGGAAGTTTTTTCATCATTTTTGGTAGTTTCAAGTCCGCTTTGTGAGGGGTTGCTAAATAAGTTAATCATATAATTGAGATAACATGGTCGATGATTGTAGCGGTAATTACATAAATAATTTAGAAAGTATATATATTTTTAAATATAGCATAAAATTTAAAATGTAATTTTTTTGAAGTTGTAAAATTAAAGACTAGAAAATTATTAAAGTTACGCTCTACTTGAAATCAAATGAGAGTGAAATTTATGCTAGGGAAAATTTTCATTATTTTTTTAATAAAATTTTTGTTTGCTCAATATACTTAGTTTCTAATATTTAAATTATCCATTAAATCCCTCCTATAAAAGTGGTTGAAAATGTTAAAAACAATCCAAAATATCAAAATATTAAATTAACAAAATTTCACGTTCAAAATATGCAAGTTTTATTAACCATTTTTTTTAAAGGATTAACAAAATTTTCCTTAGAAATATGTAATTGAAAATTTTTAATAGATAAAATTGAGAATTTTAAAATATCAAGACGTAAATTATCAAAAAGGGGCACTTAATGTACGTGGCAAAAGTAAAATATATAAAATAATTAGCAACGTTATCTGAATGACATGAATAATTTATATGGCAGTGGATGATAAGCTGAAGTAATTATTCTAATAAATATCTCCAAAGTCGAAATCGATAATTGGAAAAGAAATATCAGAGAGAAAACCCTTGATTGGACCGGCTGAAGGAGTCGGTTAGGGTAGTTTTCGTAACAGTGCCGCTACTATATAAAGGGCGAAACACCAGTGTTGGCGATTTAGGGCGTAACAGAAGAAACAAGCCGTAGAAGAGGGCTCTCTTTTGTGGAGCGTATTTTATCCTATTTTCAATCGCGGTAAGTCTTTCAGATCGAACCACATAGCTTCAAGTATGCTTCCTTTTTGTTGTTTCTGGAGATTCGTTTCATTTCTCTTTCGTTTCTGTATTTTATTTTTTGTTTCGTTCTGGTTCGTAGGCTGGGAAGCTTCGTGTTCATGTATGTGTTTGTTTTGTGGCCTGGGGGAGTGGGAAGTACTGATTTTGTGTGCTTTCGTCTGTAAAATCTGGTGATTCTTTTGGGTGTGCAGATGGATCGGTACCACAGGGTTGAGAAGCCGAGGGCTGAGACTCCAATTGACGAGAATGAGATTCGGATTACAAGCCAGGGAAGGATGCGCAACTACATCACATATGCCATGACCCTACTTCAGGTTTCTCTCTTTCAGATGCCTTTCATGTATTTGACCCTTTTAGGGCGTTAATTGTCTCTCTAAAACTATTAATGCGTGCTGTGAATTTATTAATGTAAAAGCTCCTCTCGCTATGAAATTAATACATTGCGGGTTCGGTTTGTTTCATTTCATCATCGAGCTGTTTCGGTAAAAATAAATTATTAGCTTATTTTCACTTTGTTATGTGCAAATATCTGGATGCTTCATGTTTTTTCTTAATGTGTTGTTGTGAGTAAAATTCCCTTATTTATATACTGTAGTATAATGCTCTCCCGTGCTTCTTGATTGAAATTTTTATATTATTCTGAAAAGGCATTAAGTTTTATTATTCCTTAAATCTTTACATGAGATGTGAAGACTCTCAAATTTGGCTTGTCCTTTAAGCTCGTTTATTTTGGATTGGAGCTCTTTTTCGTATAGATAGGTTCGCTGGGCTGTTTTTGTTTGCCCCTTTTGTATTTCTTCCAGTTTTCTCTATGAAAGCTGGTTGTGTTTTTTTATAAAAATAATTCATTTTGTCCTCATGAAGGTGCGATCAGGGAAGGCAGTAAATCTCGACGTGAGAATATGAGCCTCAAAATCCTTTTATTCCATTTCTATGCGAATTACACTTTTTTAGAGGGAAATGCACGCTCTTATATTTACACTTATTTGACAATATTATGTACCATTTTCTGTATGTTATGAAGGAAAAAGGTTCCAATGAGATTGTTTTCAAGGCAATGGGAAGGGCTATAAATAAGACCGTGACGATTGTGGATCTAATCAAGGTTTGTTGTGATAGTTCTTGTTGCTGATGCTGAACCACTCGATTACTTTTGAGATTGTGCTGACAATATGTCTGTTGATAAATTCAGAGGCGAATTGTAGGTCTTCATCAAAATACCTCAATTGGCTCCACAGACATCACTGATACATGGGAACCCTTGGAGGAAGGCCTTCTTCCGTAAGAATATTTCGAACAATACGTCAAACAAGGATTATTTAATCTAGCTTTTTACTTTATATTCATTATTTCACTGCCACGAGTCTTTGAATGCAATGAAAAATTCCCTGCCATCTTTTGCTTTGGTTTTATAGAGTTATTTGCTGCTTGTTACAGATTGGAAACAACGAGGCATGTCTCGATGATTGTGATTACCCTTTCGAAAAAGGAATTAAACCAATCCTCTGTGGGGTGAGTCTTCACTTGCTTTTAGTATATCTTGAAGGTATTATTATTATTATTATTATTTTAAATTGAAGATGAATATGTTAATTGTAATCAGATTGTCTGAACATATACTCCATTTTATTTATTTTCTGATTTCTGGCACTTAACATCTATGAAACCTCAAGTTCGTCTCCTCTCCCAGATTCATTTGTTAAAAATTTTCAGATGTGCCTTTTCTTATGAAAGTAAATCTGTGGACTGAATAATTGTAGCTAAGAATTTCACCAGTTCTGTCAGTCTTTCCTTAGGAGTCTTTAGATTTGTTAGTCTTATGCATCTTTGAACTGTGGAGAAGTTCTTCAACAAATAAACAACTGTCTCACATGTTATTGTTGCCTCAGGTACCAGCCTCCACTTCCTGCTGAACTGGTGAAAACATTTGTTGAGTATGACTACGAAGGAGGTGCTCACAATGCCATATCATATTTGTGTATTAATTTATTTTTATACTTATATTTTGAGAAGTGGTCAACACCTGATGTTTTTGCAAACTGCAGAGGGCTCACCTCATGATCAGGGTCCAGGACGTGGTAGAGGACGAGGCCGCAATGGCAGAGGAAGGTCAAGGGGTAGAGGTATGTTGAGTCAGATTTCATTTGTCATTTTCCCCTGATGTTATTGTGCTTGGAAGATGATGTTTATGGTTAGTTGCTGACTTCCAGTACCAATATAAGGGGTTATAGTTTTCTTGAAATTCATTCAATTTTCTTGCATCAAGGAGAGTGAACGTTCCCCTGTAACCATTTTTATTATTATTATTTTTTTGTCCTGTTTTTAGGACCCCCAGGTAATGGGTTTGTGGCAAATGAATATGATGATGGAGATTGGGATCGTAACAGGGGTGGTAATGGAAGAGGAAGGGGTCGAGGGAGGGGTGGTGGTAACTTCCGTGGCCGTGGAAGAGGAGGATACAATGGACCGCAATTTTATTTACAGCAAGATGGAGGATACAACCAAGACTTTCCACTTCAAGGCCGAGGTAATTTTTTATTTTGCTTCTTCAGTATGGTTTTTAATCGATTTCTATCTAGTGTTTAGCTGCTATATGCTGATTTTGGAAGTGGAGTCTCCCTCTTCTCTATTAGATTAGTTTATTCTAATATTCCATTGTGGAGAGTGGTTGATACTGTCTTGTCTGTGATGCTGAAGGCGTTTTCGTTCATTTTTTTGGTGCTTTACTTTATATGATTTTATGACTTGTCACAGCAGAATTTGCTTATATTTTCAGGTCGTGGACGTGGAAGGGGTGGTTTTCGTGGGAGGGGCCGTGGTTTCAGAACTAATGGACCGATCCAAGCTGCTGCATGAGGTGCTGAAAGGTTAAAATCCTAATTCTATGCAATTATGATGGATGACTCCTCTGATGTATCATTAGGGTTTTCTCTTATTTTAGTGGCTAGTTGCCAAGGACAACTATATTAACAGTAGGAATTTGGTTTTTTATTTTTTCTCCCTTTCTTTGATCATAATTAGATTTGGAAGTGTTTAAAAGAGTCGCTATGGAGGGTGGCGACTCGTTTTCTTGTAGATTTAGGTGAGCTGCTTGACGTTTGTATTTTATTTTTAAAAAAATTTCTTGGCCGGACAGTGTATTCTTTTATTCGAGTTTAGGGATCTTCTGGTGTCTTCCAGCGCTCTCTTCTCTTGTTACTTGCCTATTTTTGCGTGCGAGTCACTTTCTTTTCTGGTCTTTTGTCCCTTGTCCCTCGCCCTCATTTCATGTGATTATTGTGGTTGGTGATACCTTGGGTTAGAATCAAGTCGAAATCATGTTTGGTTGATATGTTATAGTAATTTGGTTTAGAAAACTTTAGTTTAACAATTTTTTTTCAACTTCAACCATATGCGGGGTGTGGTTGAAGATTCAACCTCTAGACTTTTTAGTTGATGTTATTTGTCTTAACCAATTGAATTATGTTCGGATTGACCATATAATCATGCATTAGTTGACTTTCTTTGGACACTTGAAGTTTAAAATGTTTTATAGGTTATAATCAATTTGAGCCTAACTCAATTAGTTAAAGTATATATTTTCGATCGAAGATTGAATGAACTAAAAAAAGCTTCTAAACTTTATAGTTTTGTCTTGAAGGTATTAATACTTTGTTTTTCTAATTTTTCTTTCTTATTCAACATAAATTTGACGATTGACTATTACACTCGGTGAGATCTATAAATATCTACTCATTGTTTAGTTTTGTTGAATGATTTACTGTTGAGTGAAATTGTTTGTTCCTGCCTTTTTTTTTAGAAACACATATAATATCTAAATGTTTAAAAAGGATTTAAAGAATGAAGATTTGCAGACTCCCGAGGGAATCGGTTCGATATATTGATTTGCGAATTGCATGAACATGTTCAATAATAAAGTGGAATTGTGCAGGAAAAAAGCGACGGAATATAATGCCATCACATAGTTGATTTTATGTTGGAAAGGTTGAGAATCAGAATATGTCAAGTTTGCTTAATGACATTGTTTTCAGGAATTCAGTTTTACTTGTGTATCTATAAAATGGCTTATTTCAGAACACGAATTTCAATACAGTCAAGTTAAAGTGATTTTTATGTGTATTTGTAAAACTCAGCTTTTTAGATTATTTTCAGTTTGCTTAATTTCAAATTATTAGTTTACCGTTTAAATTCTATTTCAATCATTTTTTTTAATAGAATTATTTTAAGTTTGTTTCTTAGACGTAACTTTAATATTTCTATTTCTAGTAAAAAAGACCTACGACAAACAATAATAAAATTTTAGAAACAACGTCGTAGTGGATGAATTATATGTATAAATTACATTTTGTGTTTTCTTAAAAAAAAAAAAAAGCAACTTTGTGTTGAATTGATGTGACGTTATTTAATGTAGGGGCAACATTGACATTGTCTGAAATCTTCTTTCCGTATGTTATGAAAAAACAGTGCCCTATCCTCGTGGGCCTACTTTGAAATCCCAAACCACAAGGCCCATTGGGCTTTTGTCGACGAAGATTTTCTTTCCCATTTCCCCGCCGTCCCGCCACGAAGCGCAGCAACCGAGCTATTTCAGTCGGTAACTTAAAATTCTCCGATCGTCCAGCGGTTGCTTCTAATAATCTCCGATGGAGCACGGCGGAACCGATGATGTTCAGACTACGGTTCGAAATACTCCACAACCGCAGCCGCCGGAGGAGCAGCAACAACAACAACCGGCACAACCACTGCCGAGACCGTCCCAAGAAGATGAACAAGACGAGGAGTTACGTAGACTTCTGGTTCCTGATGTTCGTGATCTCCCTCTATCGCCTCCCTCTGCCGTCGACACCAATTTCGTCTCGTATTTCGTTCCCGGCACGTTCACTGCAGCCATATCTTTTTCAAATTCTTCGTAATGGAGGTTTTATTTCTCTGATTAAACCCTAAACCCTCTAATTGCTCTGACTATTTCGTCGTCTGGTTTCCAGATTTTATGAAGCAAGGTCACGATCAGTACGTTTACCGCCACGCCAACGGGTAACGATTTTGAAATCTCTTTCACTAGTTTGTCTGATGAACAATTAATTCCCCGCTCCACTTATTTTCTTATTCACCTCATTTTTGTTAATCTAGCTTGTGCGTGATTGGCTTGGCTTCTACGCACATTGCATTCAAAGATAGTGGTGGTATTACGGCCGTCGATTTCAATGTAGGGAAGTCTGATCGCAGTAGCTTCAAGGTCACCGGAAAACGCAAGAAGGTATAGAAATGGTGGATGCAGAATTGCGAACTGGTTCGTAGAAATAAACGTACATACAAATGTTAGTAGTGGTAAAACTTCACTTATTGTCAAGGTGCTGGTGTGGCCTCGTGTGACTTATGTTGCCTTGGATTTTATGAAATTATAGTCACCAGAAGATTATGTCCATTTCCTACATGATTCTCTATGAATAACAGTTTTTTGACATTTTGTCACCATATCATAGACAGGGCATTTCTTACCATATCATGGACAGACCAGTTTTTAGATCATTTTTTGAAAACCATCTTTGATCATGGAGTTCTTTTGTCAGAATGGAGGTTAGTTTTTAGTGGAATTCCGGGGAACCATAAGAAATTACATCGGGAGGTTTTACATATTTGATAGCCAAACGTTTTACTGATTTCCTTTTAAATAGTTCTTTACACCTCAACTTTAAATTTTAGATCTTGTCCCCAAGTTAGGAATCTGGATGCTGGGATTTAATTTCTGTGCTGAAGTTACTTGTGTTATTTTGTAGAACGCTCAATTCTTTGAGCCTAACTCTGCTCTATGTAAAGTTGTCACCAAAGATGCTTCTTATATTGTAAGGTTGGATCTTTTCACTTGTTATCAATTGCTGTTTATCATGCTTCCGTTGGTTTCTCTTCAATTACGAGTCAAATCTTTATGTTATGTATAGGTGTTCTGTTAAAGGTTCTCTATTGGAAGTAAATGATCGCTTAATGAAGCAGCCAGAATTGCTCAACACTGTGGTGAGGATGACCTTTTAACTTAACTGTCGTTTGTGGTTTAAAAATATTGATTGCCGATACTTAGTTCAAGAAGCGTGCTTATATCAACACATTCCTATGAGCATACCGCATTACTTATACTTGTCTTATCACTTGTTCTATAGCAGGTTTTTGTAACCACTTCTGGAAAATAATACTGATATAGCAGCCGATTTACTGTGGTAGATTGGCTGGATGGAATTTTAACAGTGTTAGTTCTTTATAGTGTGAAATTTTTAATTAACGCTCAGTTGGAACATTTACCAATAATTTTTCTGGAAATGGGTTCTCTTTCTTTCTTTCTTTCTTGACTTTTTTACTATTATAATCATGATTATGATAATTGCACCAAATCGATCCAATGCAAGACAGGGGAAGGGAAGAAAAGCCAGTTCTCCTTGCTTATCTGTTACTTTTCCTGAATTCATTCTACGGAATAAAAATAGTAATAAATAGAGTCTTAGCATCTGCTCCCTTAATATGTAGCTTGGGTCAGTTATCTGTGGTATTCATTAATTGAATCACTTGTCTCAAAGAACAAGATTCAGACATGATCAAATAATACAACTCTTTATATTATTACAGGCTCACAGAGAAGGGTACATTGCTATTGTTATGCCAAAACCAGCAGATTGGTTGAAAGTCAAAGAGTCATTGCTGAGCCTTGAAGAATACAAAAGACTGAGAGAAATGCTTTGAGTCATCCATCCGCCTACACAAACAAGTAACTTTTCAGATTTCTTCCATTGATGCTTCCCTCCATTTGTTCTTTAACCTGCCAGGTTTATCTCGCAGCTTGAGAAATAGTTATGCACCTCGCCTGGCATTTTTGTGATTTCATAGAGGTGTAGAAGTTTAAATCATATTTTAATATTAGAAATTCCATGCCTATTTCATCTTGATCCTCATATTCTCAAATATTTAGTTTTGGTGCTTTGATCACTGAATTGAGAATTCTATAAGAAGTCTCCTGGTCCTTTCTGCTTAATTTTAAAACTAAATTTGATAGAAGTCTCATGTGGCATCATGTAGCCTTGCAATTTAAAGTCGCATACATCAATCTGATATTAAAGATTTTTTATAAAATAAAATATAAAAGGTTGACAACAAGGACCAAATCAAGTTTTTATTGAAGTTTAAGAAGCAAAATAAGATGTTTGGAAGTATTAGTATCAAAATGGAACAAATGTGAGAAGTATGATAAGAAAACTCTAGCTAATTGGGTTTAATGTAAGAATCTGTATGGTCATGCAAACCTCTAGATTACAAATCCTAAAACTCCTAAATCAAGATGATTTGAACCCAAGAACAGATTTTCCTTGAGATCAAGAGTAGGGAAAATTTGTTTTCAAATCCAAGATTTGAATACTCCACAAGTTATCTTGACTAGGACTACTTCATTGATTGTAGCATGCAATTCTAAAGCACAAGAAATGAAGTTATCTTAATGCAAAGGAGAAGCACATGACTCAATAAGTTTAAATTTTACTCAAAATAATTTCCAATCTCACAATCTTAATTTTATCATGTAGCCTACCAAGAAAACTCTAAAAACAGTTGAAGTGGTAACTCCAAGTACATGAATACCATAACAATCACTTGCTCAAGAGTAACTGAAAAAGATAAATGAAAAGTTTAAAACTTAAAATATAGTAACAATTCCTAATCATGAACCCCAAACGAGTAGAATCCGATGGAACCCTACAGCTGGAAATATGCTGAAATTAAACACCGATGCGGCGATTAGAAATTCAGATAAGCGGGTGGATTTTACTTTTATGAAAGGTAAGCAATGTATGATGGAGGTTGATGAAGTTGAAGGCGATTAGAGAGAGCTTGGTTGTGGCTATCAAGAAATTTTCTCCATTATCAAATCCAAAAAGGAAAATTGATCCTTGACTGGTATGATTGTTCAAGATATTACTAATCTATCGCGACATCTAAGGGAAGTGGATTTTACTCACTACAAAAGAGAGGAACAAGGCAGTCTTATGCGAAGCTTGCGGTGGAGAAGGGACTCACAGGAATCTGGCTAAAGGAAGTTCCGACAGATTTTCTTTTCCAATGTTGTCAATATATATATAGTAAAAATGATATTGAATTCGAGAATTGAAGTCCTTCAAAATCTCCGTAATTTTGTCAAGAGTGAATGAAGCTTTACTGGAGGTAGCTAGGAGTATAGTTTCCTAGGTGGTTGACTTGAGCTTGAGATGCTTGTTTATAAGTTTGGATGAAAATATACATGGTTAGAGGGAGAACTAAACAATCGGTACGTGACGTGACATAGAAATTATAGAGTTTTGGTATAAAAATGATGCTTTTTTTTTTTTTTGAAAAAAATGTGAATGTATTTGTAAACGATGATTTAAATTTACATAATAATGTTGTCGTATGAAGTCATTCCATCACAATTTCCAAATCCCTTTTGAAAATAAAAATAGCACAACTTTTTTAATTTTCTAAAAGAGACATCCAATTATCAAGATTTTTTAGTATTTGATAAGGGGAGATGAGAGGAATGGGTCAGATATATGGAAAGAGAGAAGAGGGAGGTAAATTTCTAATGGTTGAAAAAGCAAATCAAACTTTATAAAAGAATAACAAAAAAACAAATAGAAAACCATTTCTGACGCATTTTATATACGATAGTAATCAATCATCTGCTTTTTTTCTGTTCTTTTTCTAATTTTACATCATCGAAACTCTAATGTTTTATTAATATAATAAATTATTTATGACAGCAGTCATCTCATTTTTTTAATCTGTTTTTTCTTAATCCAAACCTTCACAGCTAATATTTTCTTAATAGAACAATTTGGTTGAAATAATTTAATTAAATTAGGGATAAAATTAAAAGTTTTAAAACATTAGAAATATATATTTTTTTAATGTTATTATTATTTTAGAACAACAAAATCTGGAGTATGAAAGTTAAAAATGCCTAAAAATAGGCGCTAATAATATATACTAAAGTATTGACACAATGGTCCAACCAAACCGGTCCCTATTATCATTGGAAAGAAATTTCAGAGGTAATTGCGCATAAGAAATTTCAGAGGTGGTTGGGCATTGAAGTCAAGCGCTGAATTTTTGGTCCAACAAATATGAATGAAAGGTTTGGATTGTAATCCTATTCCAATTTTTCATAGTCGTGGTTCGAATCTTCATCCCCATATATATTCGTTGGACTTGAGGTGGTAGAATATTTTTCTTTTTTTTTTTGTTTGAGTGTATTTGAAACCAATTTTTTAAAAGTTGAATTAGATTATCCAACAATTTTTTTACTTATTTATTTATTTTTTATGACCTAAATGGATTAGACAGGAGACAATTGATCCAAACAAAAGAAAAAGGATTCATATTTTTTGAAATCTAAAACTTCCTTACTAATATAGACGAGGAATGTGTTGGGTAGGATAAGTATATAAAGAAAACTTAGAGTTGAGACATGTCATTGTTTTTCATTTATTTTTTGGCTGCTTTTCTACCGAACTAATCTTTTTCAATATGCATTTTTCATAAACATGTTTCAAACTATAGATAGTCCAATATTAATATTGAAATCGTCTCATCTGTCACAGAAATAAATAGTTTATTATTACTTTATTTTACTATTTCATCAATGACGATTTTCGTAGACATAGTTAAAAGTTTAAAATTAAAATCATGAAACTTTATTAAAAGCTACCTACAAATTTCGATACATGATATCTGTAATTAACTACTCGACAACTTGGGCCCTCCAAAATTATTTGTCCTTGTCTTGTTATCTCATTATTTGAGCTTCATCGAAATATGAGAAAATTAATATTTTTTTTTTGTTGAACCACTCCTTTATTATCTAAGGTTAGCCTTTTTGAGTTTTGTTTATTTATTCATCTTTATTATTTTTTTATGCGAAAAATAGAATCTTAACCAAATTGAAATTTGACCAACACATCTAGACAAACAAGTTATGACAAACTTTTTTAGTACATGATGTGGGGAGTGGTTTCGAACTTACAACTCCTAACTGTCAATTACCGCTGAACTATACTTGTTTTGACAGTTATCACAAACAATTACCACAATTACCTAACTATTGAATACACTTTAAATCTTATTTTAGTTCTCGTCTCTCACGTTGAATAATGTGTCTCCTCAATATTTGGCTTTGTGTTGAGCAATGTCAATGACAAATCGATATCGCACGTCATTGTTGATGAGGCGTTCCATTGCGTGGTTGATGTCCTCGGGCTTTATCACCTCAATATCACAAGTGATGTTGTACTTTCCACACAAGTCTATCATCTCTTGCGTCTCTTTTATCCCACCAATTATACTTCCCTTCACCGTCCTCTTTCCTGCCAAGTTAAAGTCGTTTTTGCTCAATTATATTTCTTCAAGAATCCTAATCTAGTTATTAAGCTATATTATTTCATTTTGATTCTTACACTTCATACAAAAATAACTTATTCTACACTACAATGTACTTTTTATATCTATCATCCTTATAATAGATTAAATTACATTTAAATGCGAAAAAAAAACAAAGAGTATACAGAAAATTTAAACAAAAATCCTATTTACAAAAAATACATACATAAAATAGCATAGATTCAAACATCTTTAGTGAAGAACCATCTTAAAAAAAAAAAAAAATCTAACAAAATTTATTAGATACATGTGGTAGGTCTGAAAAATTTTGTGATGTACAGAGTGTGTTGAGAAGTTGAGAGTAAGTTGGGATTTGCATTACCAAATATTAAAGGGAAAGATGGCAACTGAATTGGCTTGTCCGGAGCTCCCACAATCGACAATGTCCCGTTCACTTTCAGCAGTTCCAATATTGGTCCAATCGAGTGCTCTGCTGACACTGTGTCCAGTATGAAATCCAATGTCCTCTTCCCTCTCTGTCACCGCACACCACACTGTTCAAATTCCAAACAAAAAACCAAATCCCATTTCATAAGAATTTCAAGTTGAAATTCAACAGACCTGCATTTGCTGAGGATCTTTGCTGACTATGAACTCGTCTGCGCCCAGCCGCTCCTTAGCCTCTTTCTCCTTCGAAGGAGAGGTGCTGATGACCGTCACGTGGTGCCCAAACGCCTTCGCAAATTTCACTGCTATGTGGCCCAGCCCTCCCAGCCCCACCACTCCGATTTTCTTCCTCGGCGACCCGATCAGATTGCCGTCTTTCATGGGAGTGAACACTGTAATCCCAGCACACAGCAACGGCGCCGCGGCGTCCATCGGCAGGCTCTCCGGTATGTGCACCACGTACCTATTTTGTTGTTTTTTTTTATCGTTCAGACGTTTTCACAAACACCTTGTGTACGAAAATGGATTGCTCCATATGTGTGAAAAGGAAACTCTGAACTCACCTCTGATCTGAAACAAACATTTTGGAGTATCCGCCATAGGTTATACTCCCATCCCAGAAGATTCCGTTGTACGTGAACTGCAGATTTTCGCAGTAATTCTCTTGGGAGTCGCGGCAGAATTCACAGTTCAAGCACGAGGCGGCGATACAGCCAACCCCCACTCTGTCTCCTAATTTGAACTTCTTCACGTTGCTTCCCACCTTCGTGATTACCCCTGTAATCTCGTGCCTGAGGAAATACAAGCAGAAAACAGGGAGAAAATAATTAGTTGTTTGATCTCGACAACCAACACTAAATCCAAAAAACTTAAAGCCGATGAAAATCAAGATCAACAGGTGATTATTAGAACACAGTAGATCTATATCATATCATATCATGCTAATTTATTACTGAACCTTAAATTTGATATGTTATTTACAAACACATGGCTGCACAACTTTCAACCACGAATAAGAGTGTGTTTGACATGTGTACGAAAGTATTTACAGATGCCATTCTGTAAGAATTAATCAAAAGTAGTTCTGAGAAATTCTAGGAGCAGAGAAAAAGTATTCATAGTAAATTTTCTCCTCAAAGTGCTTTCACAATCCCAAAAACAAAATCAGTGGAAGTGTTTGAGAAAATGAGAGAGAAGAGAAACAGAGAGTATAACGTACCCGGGAACAACAGGGTACATGGTGACACCCCAGTCGTTCTTGGCGAAGTGGAGATCAGTATGGCAAATTCCACAGTAAAGAATCTGTATCGTCACGTCGTCGGCGCCATTTTCTCTGGACGACAAATGAACGGCGGTGGTTAGACGGTCGTCTGTTCCGATTGGACCGCCGGAAAATGTAAAAAACAGAGATCGAGAAATGGAAGGCTGCGTGTTAGTGTAACGTACCTGCGTTTGAAAGTAAATGGAACAATCTTGCCGGAAGAATCATGAGCTGCCCAACCGGCGACGGTCTGCGTGTGATTGGGCGTCGTTTGGGCCATTTAGAATTAGAGTGAAGGAATGAGAGATTGAGAGATACAGAGTTGGCGATGGACACAAGGACGAAGATGAATGCATATTTAAAGCCAAAGCAATGAGAACTCGGAAATTAGTTAGAAATATGGAAGAAATTCACCTAAATTTGGAAACAACCCCCTGCTTTGCTTTGCCACTAACCAAAATTTGACATTTGATAGTTCCTTAGATATTTCAAAAATATAAAATATCTCTCTTTTTTTTACATTTCTTGAAGTTTTTTCTTTTTCTTTTCTGTTTTCAAAGGGCTTACATTTCTTGAAGTTTTTTCTTTTTCTTTTCTGTTTTCAAAGGGCAACTTTGGTTAAAAAATATGTGTCAATTATAGTTAGCATATTTCTCGAAGTTTAATGTTGGGACTTCTACAATTTAATGATTGGATAAAAAACTGACAGAAGCTACTCAACTTTGAAACGTTTTATATTACATACAAATAATAAAGACGGTACTAATTAGATTTCGTGGCGCACATGTTCAAGATCCTCAGGGTTCTAAGTTAGTAAGTTAGACTCCTCTTTCGTGCATATTTTTCGTCTCTTTGATTTAATTGTTGCTGACAATTTCAAAGTTTAATTTTCTTTTTAATTATCAAATTTTGGAGATTTGATCGTTTTTCTTTTATATGATTTTTAATTTGAATTTTGTAGGGTTTAAAGAAGTTAACCATTTAAATTGTTTACATTTTTTTTAATATTGTTGACCCGTAGGTGTTCACATGAGATTTCTGAAAAATTTATTTTGTGGAATTGAACTTTAATTTTGTATTAATTTGTGTAGTTTCTAATCTTTGGCTTCTGATTCTAAGTGAACTTGACTTGATGGCTGGCGTTTGGAGTATTGAAAATCAAGTTTGGATCCAAGTCCTGTGCACCTTTAAAGTCTTCAAATCTTCGAAGTATTCTTTAATCTTCGAAGTCCTCAAGTCTTCAAAATCTTTTGATCATCAACTCTTCTAATATGGTGTTTGAAAATCTTGTCTCAAAATCTTTTGTTTCAGATTTTCAAAAGTTTTTCAGTTTTTAAGGAGTCTTTGTACTACCAACAAAAAAAAAAAATCACTTGTTTATTTAAACTAAAAATGAAATTAAATATAATTTAATAAGTCTCTTATTTTTCACGATGAATAATTTAATTGAAAGTTATTTGACTAGGACAAAGACTCAGCTGTAAAAGACCAAGATCAAGTTGTATTATTGTTTATTTGGGAATCTCCCACTATTTGTCAGCTTTTTATTGGGAAAAGAATATATTTTTCGTCCTCAAAATTTAGATAGGTGTTTTAATTTTTAAAATAGACACTTTTAATTTTTAAATTTAAATGACTACCTAAACACTCGTTTCAAACTTTAAACATTAAAAGTGTCAATTTTAAAATTTTAGAGACCAAACAAACACCTACCTTTCTTTTTCTTTTTAATATATTATATGGATCTGTTGATTTCATTTATATTTTTAATTGTATCGGTTATGAATCTATCAAACATACCACGATGATAAGAAGTGTGAGTTGAATTGACCATCTTGGGCCCATCAGGAGAGGTGCACATCCTAATCAATGAAGGTGAAGCTCATCATCTCGCTAGGTATCATATAAATGATTAAATTTAGTGAATTTAATCATGTTTAAGATGGTATTAAAGCATAAGGCTCTGTGTTCGAACTGTTCCCTTTACTCGTACCCATGAGAATATGGCCCACGAGAAATTGAGCAAAAGGCTATTGGACTAGCTTATTTCGTGCGTGTACCAATTGAAGTATTTTTAAATAGTGAAGTTTGAATGAATGTTTTTTTACTTTGTAGTCAGAGGGATAAAACTGAAATGAAAGAACAATTTTTTTATGGATTATAGTAATAGTATAACTTAATTGGAATTTCTTCATGCTAATTTGAACTAAAGTAGATGTATGTCATTTTCTCTTAATGGTGTAAGGTATCTAATTGATGCGTCTCAAAGTATAATATATACGGTGTACAAGTTTGCCTCACACTTAAGTACGCAACATAATCCTAGCTAAGCTTGATACCACATCCATCTAAATATTAATTTAAACATCAGACTATGATGGACACAACATCTCACTAATACAAGTTGTCTGTGCAAGTCATCCTTTCATATCTGAAGTGAACCTATATCAAAATTTGTACCTTGTTAGTATAAATTTGGTTAGTTGCATGAATAACTTTATTAAGTAATAAAATTTGAGAAATGACCTACTGTTAAATTTAAATTTGATGCTAACATGAGTGTAAGCTCAACGGTAATTAACATATAAACTGATCAATAGGTCTTGAGTTGGAATCCTCCCTCCCAACTTGTTGTACTAAAAAAAATAGAAATTTGATTGAAATCAAACCAATTATTTAGTCAGTAATTGATGATATATATTAGTCAATAAATTTGATTGATTAAATATTATATCAATTAAAATCGATCGTAGTTTTAAATAGCTAAAATTAAACACGAAATTATGAAAATACATTACAAATACTTACCAACCAAAAATTTTTCAAATGGATGCTAGCAAATTTATTTATTATTTGCGACATTATGAAATACTTAACTTTTCAATGTGTTTTGTTACTTATTCGGAAATTATGAAATAAAAATTACTATTGTGATAATTGAATGCATAATTATCTTTGTAAATTCAAACACTTGTTATTGAGAGATCCGAAATTGTAGTTGAAACTTGAAACTTGAAAGTGTTGGTTCAATTTAGGTTACCAATTCTTGTATGTGCAAGTGTACACAATCGTCGCAGTAAGTAATAAAAAAGTTTGAATCCACATAAATCAAATACCAAACACTCAGTAATTACCAAAGAAATAAGTGCACTAAACCAAATAATCGTTAACCACAAATACAGAGAGAAAAATTAGTGTAGAGATTTAAGAGAGACGTATAAACAAAATTAATTAAATAATCGCCAAAAATACAAAACATGAAGAACAAACAAATGACTTCTTCAAAAAAGAGGGTGCAAGAGGGAGAAAGATCGTGACTCTTTATGGGCTACTCTAACGATGCTACAGCATTAACGAAGTGAAAAAAAGTGGTCAAACAGACAAAATGCCTTTCCAAACATTCCAGATTTTCTGTTATTAGGGTTCTTAGACAAACACTAACAGCATATGCGAACAATTTATAACTAAGTTAGGTGGTTCTTATCCCTAAATTCCCACTCTCTAACTCAAGTAGAATCTAGCTTGAAATAAAGTTTTTCGCTCCCTACTACAATTTTCCAAAAATTAACAAAGAGGTATTTTAACATGGTGATCAAACATATTGAAAATGGCTTAATAAAATAACTTCACATCAAAACTCACTATCATTAATAAAGAACGCAAAGTTATAGCCCTCGAAATGAGTTCACTACATCTCCCCCTTACCCAAGGTGATCCATTCAATGTCATAAGGGTAGTCAAGAAATATAGGAATGAAAATGATACAAAGAGAAGATGAAGAAAGAGGGAGTTGAAGGTCAGCTCCCAACAAGTGTTCTTGGTCTCTGTTTAGCAACGGTTTTCTGAGTCTTCTTCTCCTCTTTTGACTTCTTCGAATAGTTGGAGAGGTTTTCTTGAAGTAAGGGTTGAGTGATTGCCACAACAAAAAGTGTTGGGTGTGGAAGCTCCTCAAGCTGCAGCAAAATGCGACCTTTTTAGTCAGAGATATATGCCTTAACCATTTGAACTATACTCGATTTGGCTTATTATGCTCACATTAACCTTTGATTATCGGATTAATTACAAATAAATGAAAGATACGTCTAATAATTTATGGGTATGTATGAACATACATAGTTTGTTAGGGGTAATACAGTCATTTGGGTATTTAAATAAAACCACGTAGGAGTTTCGGTGCCGGAGAGAGAGTAAATTCCTGTGAGTTTCCCGTCCATTTCCGAAGCAGAAGAAAGAAATTGAAAGACAATGAGGGCTTCATAGGTCAATTCACACCTATTTTACCACCAATTGCCAATAAAAAAGTGACGGCGAATTGACTTCGACGTGGAATTCCTTTCCTTTCCTTTATTTTTCTTAGTTTGGACGTTGGAGAGTGGGAGACGTGGAATATTCAATCGCAGGGAGAGAAGGAAAGGGAAAAGGAATGAATATTCAAAACGGCTGGACCACATGTCGTTTTCTCTTGGCCCGTATAACTTTGTTAAGATTGGGCCGTATATGAAATATTTGGATCCGGATCTGGAATGCATTCTACTTATTTTTTTCTCTCGTTCCTAAACCAAAAATAAATAATTGATTAAAAAAAAAATATATATATATATATATTTAGTTTCCAGGAAATCACATGAATTTAACAATATTTTGTAAGGTTAACAATGGGACAAAAAAAGAATAATAGTTTGTTGATGAATGATGTATGATTCCAATATAGGTGAATCTACTGACGTAGAGTCTGAGATGGCTTGCGTTGTGTTTGAGATGATTACTTATATAAGAACTCGGTATTGTGAAGACCAACACTTCGATACTTAAATTAGTATTTATCAAGTTAAGGTAGATTATAGTATTTACTATTTAGGCTAAAACAATATCAAACTAAGCTTGGATGATGTCACGTACTTTGTTCTCGAGGAAGATTCTACTGTTTATAGACAATGATAAATAATGAGTTGGTAATCGAGACACCTGCCAAATAGGTAACGCTATACTTTATTATTGTGTTTTTTTCTCATAGGATTTCGTAGCTACTAATCTCTATCTATATTTCATTATTTATAACTATAGCATCACATAGTATTTCTCAAAAAAAGAAAAAAAAATACAGTTTCTGATTTTCAAAATAACAGTGCAGAGAGATTAAAAATCTAAGAGTGATCATATTAATGCAATTAAAAAAAATGGTATTTGTTCTACTAAATGTATATTTTTTCTTTGAGGTAATACAATATTTGGGTAAACTCGAAGGGTTATTAAATTGTTGAGCATTATTTATAATAAGTTAAAAAATATTTTTGGTCTCATATTTTTATTGAAACAATAAATAAACTTTAATTTGTAACAATTTAGTCTTGCTATTTCATACTTTTGAATTTACCAAATCCTTTATAATAGGATTAAAAAACAAAATATAAAACTCAATAAACAAAATATAAAATTCAATGCACATGATGCACGTGAGGAATGATTGGTATTGTTAATTGTGGTATTTATTACAATTTATGATATGTGCATTACTATAAGAAAGATGATAGCTCAATTATTAAAGCACTGTTATTAGTTTTTTAAAAATAATTAAATGTTCAAATTCTTGCTCCATACTGTAAGAAGAAAAAACAAATTTCCCACTCCATATAAATATATGAGAAGGAATGTTTTTAGACTTGTGGGAGACGATTAATCCATATTTATTGATGTTGTTGTTTTTTAAAGTTCAACCAAAGTAAACGTAAAATAATAATAATAATACAACAAGAGTAAGAATTTTAACTTCATATATATTTAGAGAGAAGTAAATAATATCTTGACTAACTGAGCTAACTATCTTGCCCAATTTTATTGATGTTGATTATATAGGTGAAATGTCACAAAAATTAATAAAATGATTTCTCGTCCAATCGCATGATTATTTTTTATATATATTTTTGACAAATAAATATACTAATCAATCGACGCATAATATTTGCCATAGCCCATAGCTAACATTTAGATTGGGCCTAGTAGAATTAATTTTATGCCGATCCCGATCTTGTAATTAAAAAAGGAAAAAACATCGTGCGAACTCATTGTATTTAAAAAAAAAAAAGAAAAGAAAAGAAGGAAGGAAAGGGAAGAAAAATTCCATTATGTTGTACCCATAATCTAATTCAACAACATTAGTGGAAATTCCAATCACTGAC
The DNA here is from genome assembly GCF_013281855.1 of Momordica charantia. Lineage (NCBI taxonomy): Eukaryota > Viridiplantae > Streptophyta > Magnoliopsida > Cucurbitales > Cucurbitaceae > Momordica > Momordica charantia. The sequence goes on from NW_028275159.1 coordinate 674,699, forward strand.
TTTAAATAAGATATATGATTTAATATGAACCATTTGTTGGCTAACTAATTAAACATTAGTATATATTATCATACACTATATTTGTTATAATAAAAAAATTATTATTATGATAAATATTAGGCATAACACGATAGCTTCATGAAATTTGAATTTATATCGTGTGTTTATCTCGTGAAAAAGAATATATATATATATATAAAAATAAATTTGAATTTGTATATGAATTATTGTTGGTTTATGATTTATAAATGAATATATAGCATAGAATGTGAGTTTATCGACCTAAGTTCATGTATTATTGAAATTAATAAATTTGTAGTCTAAGGTATAAGTAAATCGACCTACCAATCTACCACCAGCATAATTCAATGGTAAATATATAAGACATTCCATCCTTTAAACCCAATGTGTTTGACGTACAAAAATTTATATATATCTATCATGGATTTCTCCACCCCTTTGATCGAGAAATCTTTTGGATTTCATTAACCAAAGAAATAAGGCTTTGCAATATAGTTAGTTCACACCAATCTCCAAAATAATTCTAAAAATTCTTGTTACTTTTATTTTCTAGGTTCATTAATATTGAATCGATCGAAAGTACTTCTAATACTTGTTTCACTCTTGAGAACCCTATATATCACCATATCATGATTTTTGGATATAATTGTAAAAAGAAAAAAAATTAAGATTATTTCATTTGACCCCTCAACTTTTAAAATATATATTTTAGTCTTCGAACTTTTAGGTTGTTTGGTTTTGGTCTGCGAAAGGTTCGAAATGTCTATTTCAATACATCAATTTGAAAAAGTAAACATTTTGGTCCTTGCTTTTATTTTGATTTTAATAAATTAATAGCATGACTTCGAGTATGTATAATACTAACACATTAAAATGAGTATCACGTAAGTGAAATTTAAGTGAAAAAGTATTTTAACAAATACCAAAATGATTACTACAATTATTTTTTGAAAAAAGTTTAGAGACTAAGACAGGAAAGTTCATCCACTAACATTGTTACCATTTTAAAATTTATAGATAAAAATGAAATAAGGTTGAATCATGTGTTGCGATAATGGTTCAAGTCAATAAAAGTAAATTTTAAAGAACTTAGAGGGAATTAATTTAAAACCATAGTCACAATCTAGCTAGAATTTAATATATTATTTTTAACTTTTGTTATTTTATCTTTTATTATTTTTCAATTTTTAATATTTATTGATAAAATGATATTGAGCTGAATCATTATACAAAATATTAGGAGTATTTTACCAATAAAATAAAAGTTATTAATAGCTATCAGTATTCAATGTGCCAATTTGGTTATCGTTTATATTAAAAATATTATTAAAAATTTTGCGTCATAAAAATAGTTATTTATTAGAAAAAAACATGTCATCGTACAGGGATTGAATTTTCATTATGATTTTTTTTCTTTTTTTTTACGTTAAATAAGATTTAAAATCTATGTAATGAGCTATGAGAATAATTCACGGGTATTTCTTTGACGGTAAAAATTATATTCATTTGAAGAGGAAGAGAGAGAAAATAGGTGTGAAAATATACGAGTCCCAGAAGAGGTAGAAATAAATAAAATAAGGAGTTAAACATTGTTTTGAGAATTTTCTTTTTTTAATATTCATGAGTATCCAAACCAGTTAGGTGCGTTTCCATTAGTTTTACGTGGCAAGACCTTATAATATTTGGTGTCGAAAAACACATAGCAATTATTCATCTTTAAGATAGGCGACCATCTTAAGGTTCGAACCAACTCGATTTACAAATGAGTAAATTTATCCACCCAACCAGGGTTCATCAAAGTCCTTCCCCAATTTACTTGTTTTTTTAATTGGATTATGGGCCAACACAACTCATAGTTATAACTTGTTTGATTTTGAAAAAAAAAAATCATACCTAATGTACGAATTAATTTTTTCATTACATGTATAAATAAATTAAAATGTCTCTTAATGTGATTTGATCCATAAAAAAAATCAACTTATTTACTTCTTCAAATTTGAAATATGAAATATAGCACCACTAATCTAGGATTTTTAAAGTACAAATATGAATTGGTTAAGATTTGATCCTACAAATTAAAAGTAAGGAATAAAATAAAAAAAAATCAAAAGTTTGTTAACTTGAAGTAACTTTTAAATTACAGATATTCTGTTATATGGATTAATTAATAAAATATCTGATTAAGAAAAAAAGTAAGAAATCGGTTGGGTTTTTATTTTTATTTTTTATTTGGAGACATTCGCATGGACGGGTGTATGCGTATCTAACGTGAATAAATACAAACACCAATATATTTGAGTATTTTTTATAAAATACAAATTCGAATTTATTATTATTAATAAAGTTCAACAAAAATTGCTGGGAACGTTGTAATTTACGATAATGGGCAAATTTGAAATGCGTAGTCGGGTACGGGTACGGAATTAAGGTCGCAATTAAAAAATTGAGAAGTTTTTTGGGTTTTTAGTAATTTTTACTTTCTCATGTCCCAAAAAGAAAAAAAAAAATATTCCACTTTCGTAACAAAAACCTGGAAGCGTGCAATTGCTTGTCTGAGCATGCCGCTCTGGAGCGGAGAGAAGAAGCCGCCGGTTTCGTCTGCTCGTGATTTCAGCGAGCGAGATCCATTATTCTCCGTCGGAATTATACATTCGAAACCCTAATTTGTTTTTGTTTCCGTTTTCTTGTACATCTTCCCTCGGCAAGTAGGAAATCATGCATTCGATAATGAATTAAGTATCCTTTTATATTATGTGCTGATCAATCTCTCTCTGTGAGTTTTGTTTTTCGGTACTAAGAAACCAAGGTTGGATTGGGATGGCGACGGCTACTGATTATTCGTCTAATCACCGTTCGCCTAAGGGAACAGGTTATACCGGCGATAATCTCAACAGCCCTGAGTTACGGCGGAGGAATCTTCGGTCTCCGTGGGCACAAGTCGTCCGAGGTGAGCCTGAATCGATCTCACCCGTCGATCAGTCTCCGTTGTCATCGTCATCATCGCTGTCTTCGCTGGCGGCTTCTGCAACCGAAACCCCCTCTACTGCTTCACCGCCCGCCGATAACTTCACATCCTCGGAGAACCACGATGCAAGTGACGGCGGCAATGCAACGGCTCCGACGAGGAAGCCGGCTTGGAACAAGCCTTCCAATGGCGTCGTTGATGCTGGTCCTGTAATGGGGGCAGATTCTTGGCCTGCTCTCTCGGACTCCGCTAGGGCTTCACCTAAATTAGCAGTCGATTCTCCTGTCAAGCCCACCATCGAAGTGTCAGTGCCCCCTTCTCAGGTTTGGTCATGTTACTTCTGACAACGTCATATTTAGTTCTCGAAAACGTTGGATGATGGTGAGGAGATTAATTGAATTCTCCAATTGTTTTTCCATTGCGTCGTTTTCGGTTATTCTTCTTCAATATATTGAAATTGAAACTTTATCCTTCGGACATGTAGTTGCGTGCCTTTTAGGGTTTATGCTATAGAATGTAGAATGAGACTATACTATGTTCAGAATTTCGATTTTCTTTTTCCTCCACTACTCCTCAACAATGTTAGCTCACTTCTGTAACTCTCTTATAAGCCAAAGTTCTTCTCATGGTTTAATGACTATTCAAAATGCTTGTGCATGATGTCTTTTATCTTGTGTTTTTTGAGCAGGGATCTATTAATGTAACCCCTCAGCGGCAAGCTACAAATAATGCCAAATCAAACCCAAGTCCAAAGCATCCAGTGGCTGCTCGACAAAGATCGTCAAAGCGCGGTGGTGGTGGTGGCACCTCAGTAGGAGGACCTGCACGAGGAGACTTTTTCCGAGCTCCACCGCCTCCACCACCACCTTTTCCTGTATTTCACATTCCTGCAAGTAGTTACTGTAATTTGCTACCAGCAATTCCTGATCCTTCTCCTGGAGAACCATTGTTTGGGAGCAATAATTGGGATCCACGGGCAGTTGCAGGCTTTGTGCCTCAAACTAATTTTACTACTGACCACCGTAACTTCTTTCCTAGGGGGAATTTCACCTATCATCCTCGTGGTGATGGTCACTACCACAATAACCGTGGTGGAAAGCGTGATCAAGATCGTCGTCGAATATATTCTAATGCTCGAGATGTTCATTTTCAGCAGCACAGGGCAGCTCCTATTAGAGGCTTTATGAGGCCTTCGCCAGCTTACACTTCTCAGTTTCCCCAGCCTGTCAGACCTCATGCGAACCCTATGCCTCCACCTGGTGGGTTTCTTTCTAAAGAATAATGATGACAATAGATGTATAGTTTTCTAATGTGAATGTTAACCTTTAATCCTTATTTTGAATAGAGTTTGTGTACGTCCCTACATTGCCCTTGGAGCCTTATAGAGGCATCCCATTCATGCCGCGACCTGTAATGTACCATTCTGCTGTAGATCCCTCTCTATCTGCATCGATAGTTCAACAGATTGAATATTATTTCAGGTAATATGGTTTACCATGCGATCCATTTAGTTCTTGATTGGTTCTTGTGGAGACACCCTTAGGGATCTTGTACGTCTCTTCTTTCGTCCTCACTGACTGTTACTTTGCATTCATGGTTATGTTTTTACAGCGATGATAATTTGATAACAGACACCTTTTTAAGGTCCTGGATGGACGATCAAGGCTGGGTTCCGATTTCTCTAATAGCTGCTTTTCCTCGAGTAAGTTCTGACAATAATTCTCCTGTTCTTTATGAAAACAAAGAAGTTAATTTATAGGTTTTATATCTGCAGTGAATTTTATTTATAAATAAATTACTTATTGGAAATGGCAACATTTTATTTATATATAAAGTGCATTTAACATTTAAAGATATAGAAATGAGATTTTTTTGGCTAAGAAAGAATATAATGTAAAAGTATTTGTGATTTAAGCTCTAGGAATTTTGTCAGTAGCAACTACTGTTTACATCGTTTCCTTGACAGAAATTCTGGTGTTGCTTGTTATTTCATCATTTAGTGTGTTCTTTCTCATATAATAAATGGCAATTCCCTTCTGCTTGTAACTCTTTTGCTGTATGAGAAGAAAAAAGGAAGATTAATAAACTCCCTTAAATGAGTAAAAAAATATACTGATTTAGATTATCTTGAAATGATTAAGGTTGCTGTTTGTTTCTAATGAAAGTTATTCTATGAACTTTTTATTAATGAAGAAATTGGTTATTCAACAAGATCTTTAAAGAAACAATCCTTGAGTTGTTTCTTTCTTAATATCAATATTAATTGAAAAGTGTTAATGAAATTGTAAACTTAGGGTTAAATTTACCAAACACCTAGGTTAACTAGATTTGTTGATGATTCAGTGTCAAAAGGCTCAGAGACTCCAAATTGGGGATTAATTCAACTCATGTTTCAGAAAATCTGGTTTTAAAGTTTTAACCTGCAAATTAGTTGGCAAGAATGCTTTAAAGCAAGTAGTGTGACGGGATTAAGGATTGTGGGTATGGATAGTATTTTTCTATGTTTTATTCAAGTTGATCAATTGTGATGCCAGTGAGACATTTGAAAGCAAGTGCGATCATGCGACCAAGTTGCTAACATATAATAAAATTTACCAGACACCTAAGTTTGCTATATTTTTTTGAAGAATCAATTTTATTGGTTAATACTTGATAGACACCAAATTAGGGGTAATTGGAAGCCATCTTTTGGAAAACCTGATTTCTAGGTGATAACCTGCAGTTAGAAGGAAAGGATGCTTTAAAGCATCAAATGAGGAGGAAGGGGCAATTGGGAAAATTTTTTTCTTTCTAGATTTTGTTAGAGTTGATGGATTGATCATGGTGATACACTTAAAAGTCAGTGTGATCATTAGACTAACTATTTAGCTTTCCATGCTTGTACTTATCTTTTCAAAATATGCTCTTATGATTAGAATAAGGCTATTGATGCATACCATCCTTTTTCTGTGTCATCATTATACATACGATATGTGGTCTTTAGTCGCCAAACTACTTGAATAATTAGGGTTATGGTTTACATCACATGATTTTATTCTACTTTTTTTTTACTTACTTAACTCACTGTCTCTGTCTTTATCGTCGCTATTGGTCTTTATTCTCTCATTCCTTTATATTAAAAAGGAGAGTTGAGCTTGATTGCACATGGTTGTTTCGTTGGTTGCCTTTCGAAAAAGGAGAGTTGAGCTTCACTTAGTAGTGAAATTGTTCTAGTGTATGCAATTACCCGTGGGTGGGAAGGTCTGGGCTTTTTGAACATTCTTCAATTTTTATGCGTAAAGCATCTTTAAAGTTTACTTAGATTGTGATAGGCCTTGGGTCACAAAGTTTTATACTCGTAAGAGAGGAAAGAAAGGGGGGACCACATAGTGAGCGAGGGCATATGATTTGTGGGTCCCAAATAATATTGTTAATTATTTTTTTTTATGAGGAACCAAACTTTTCATTGAGACAAATGAAAACAAAAACAAATGAAAGGGAAACAAATGAAAGGGGTTGGCCCTCAAGGAAAACCCCAACTAAAGAAAGGGTCTCCAATCCAAAAGAATAAAGCCTAGCTGATAATTACAAAACAACTTTGCAACCACTCAATTTTTCCGATCCGGCAGTTCAATCTATGATTTCTCATTCATGGACTAACCCCCATAAAGACATTAAATCTAACGAGATCCCAAATAGACTCCTTGTCCCTTTCCACTCCCCTAAAGATTCTATTATTTCGCTCAATCCAAATCCCCCACAAAATAGCTAAAAAACAAGCTTGCACAAAAAACTCCCTCTTTCATGAAAAGGAGGATACATAAAAATAATATTTTTAATTAGGGAAGGAGTGTCACGAGGCAAGTTTTTGGAGGTGATTTAAAGAGTCAGAAGTTTGAGGGAAGGTTATGATTTTGGACATCTTTTTGTAAGGCTCATATTTTGAAAGTTTTGGGAGAGTTTGGGAGCTCCCTAATCTCCCTTGGTTTTGGTCTGTTATTTTAAGTACTGGATTGTTCTATGAGAATTGTTTACTTGATAGGATTTAGGTAGGTTAGATGGCTATGGTAATGTATTCGACCCATCTTTTCCTATTCCATTCATCTTGCAACCTTAGAGGTTGATCTTCTCAAGACTTGGTAATGTAGTCGCTTGATTTATGTAGACTTTTGTGAAAATTTCTTGTAGTGCTCGAGTTGAATTTGTAGTATATCCAGGTGCTTTTGGGATGTATATTGTTAATCCTAAATTTTGTTCGGCCAATGTATCCTCACCTAAAATTTGCAGTTAAATCCAAGATCAATTCCACTGTTGTACAGCCCTGATATCTAAGTATGGGCTTCTGTTTAATAACTCTACATGACTACATCCTTTTCCATCCTTTCTTTAATTGGTTTAAAAGAGCACAGTTTTATTTTTATTAGTTGATTACAAAGTTGGGAATGAAAATCTTGAGAGATGGATGTCTTGCTTGTTGAACTACTCTTTACATTGTTTTCTCAGTTCTTCATGTATACTCGTACATAACTTCTCTTATGTGTATAATTTTCTTTCTAAATAGTCTATATTCCATGTCCACTTCAGATGTCAATGTTAACATCATATCTCCATAACGTTCTCTTAAATATCACGCTCATGGGCATTTGGTCTCGAGCAAACATTTTCTTTCTAACTATGGCATTCGAACAGAATTGCCAACCACAAGAGAACGTAAAAGGAAGATCATATTTTGGCTAGAGAGTGGCGTTTAGTGGCAATTTTTTGTTTTTCTTGATTTTGTTTGCGGCAATGCGATTCTCAGCCTCACACTCTCTCTCTGTTCCCCAGAAAACAGAGAAAATGAACATCTTTAAGTTTTATCATTGAACCATCATAGTGTCTTTTCCTCCCTCTCAAATGTCCACTCTCGAACATTTTCTTCTTGGTGGAATGCAGAATTGACCAAGATTTCGTATGAGCAAATCTGTAATGTTGGGTTGTGACCAATTGGTATACCTCTTGAAGTTGTTCATCACTTCTTATTTTTACCATACGAAATATTGTATCTTTCTCTAATCCTCATTGTTATAGCTTTTCTTATGTGCACTTGAAACAGTTCTTGAGCATAGCCACATGATTTTCTTGTATTTTCTGAGAAAAAATTGGCTTCATTATAATGTTTAATATACTTTGTAATTTCACGCTTTCCCCATTTCCTGTGTGTGTGTGTACTGGTTCACTTGTCTATACTTTAACAGATGAGTTTTCAGATTAGTAGAATCAGAATGTGGTTTCTGCTTAGATTATTATTTAATGATTATAACACTGGTTTTGTTATGACGATAATTTGTTTTTTCCAATTGTCTTTCTGATAGTATAATTTGTTTTTTCTCAGATAGGGCTTCTCCTTCTGGGCTTTTGTTTTTGTATGCCCCTGTATATGCTTCTATTTTCATTTGTCTTAATGAAAAATTTGGTTTCTTATTAAAAAAAAAAGTTTTTTCCAATTAAAATTGACTAATTATCTCAACTTAAGCAATAGCACGTTAATGTGTCTTGGTTTGCTTTACTTTTTACAATTAGATACGGAAGTACAGTGAACTATTTATGAATGAGTTGGATGAAAATGTCCCTCTAGCTTTCCTACCTGCCTCCCATTTAAACACGATAGTGGCTGATTGTTGCATTTATACCTTTGCTTTTGCAGGTAAAGAAGCTGACAAACAATATCCAAATTGTGGTAGAATCATTAAGAACATCAACTTTCGTGGAAATGCAAGTAAGTTTTCATATTTAGCTATGAGATTAATGTATCTTGTGTCTATAGTCAGATCCAATCTTGGGATTTAAAAGAATCCCCATTTTTTGGTTGAGAAATTACTTGTTTGTGTGTACATGGAGTGTTATAGAAAGCAGCAAACAAAGTCAAATTTTGTTCAAGTTGTTCATTCCTCTGCTGAACTTGTTGCAGGATAATAGGATCAGAAGGCGAAACGGGTGGAAGAGATTTGCAACAAATCCCAACTGGCTTAGAACTGATTTGTCCTCTTCTTCTCCAAGTGGATCAATTTATGATAATCTGGCAACTTCGTTTCAAAGGATCAGAGTGGATGAATGCACGAACCAAAGTATTACAAGTGATAGCGATCCATCACATAATACTGGGAGTGCTACTGAGATACGATCTTTCGAGCCAGCTGATAGTTCAGAACTTATTAATGGGGAGGTTAATCAGGATGTTCAGACTGATATCTGATCGATTTTGTTCTCCCAAAGATTCTAGCACACTCTGCTTAGGATAGATTACGTCTATTTACAAAGGGTCTGGCTGCTAACTCTCTCTTTCTCCATGTGTCATGCCATTTGTTGTCATGCTCATTTTGGCAGTTTTAAGAGGCTAGTTTTTGGGGTTACGAAGAATATTTATATATTACTCCAAACATAAAAGAATAGAAGTTTAGATTGGGAGATCTAATCTTGAGGGGTTTTTTTTTTTTTTTTTGGATATATTGGATCATTTAGTTTCGGTATACGTCTAGTTGTTTACATTCTCAATGTTTCTCGTTCTTTTTGGGTGACATTAGTGACTGAAGTATATAGCATTTATTGAACTAGTTTCTGAATCTGCAATGACCATATATATTTATTTTGAGAGAAATATGTTTTGGAAAAAAGTAGAACTGAGATGGAATTTGTTGTTCTTGCTTATGTTAATTTTCCCTTGTTTTATTTCTGTTCTATTATCTGTCTATCTGATTGTTGGGTGATTATTACTGTGTAGGAAAGGTGGGGACGAAGTCTGCCTTTGATAATTTAACATATTTGTTTTCTGCAAGTCTGCCTTCTAGTTCTAGTACAGTTTTCTGTCGATGGGACCGAGATAGGACTGTATCGGTCGCATTTTCCCCTTCCCATTTCATTTCTGTACTTTAAAAGCTTCACCTTCATGTAGGCATCTTCAGGTCAGAACAATCATAAAAATGGCTTCCAGTGGGTGTTCTTTCTGACCTTCCTCAAATCTTCAAACTTCACTTTTGTTATGGCACCCAATTCTTTAACCTGAAATGCCATTTAAGTCTTCCAAGGATATCAGAATATTCGCTCTCTCTTCCCTTGATTCCTAGTTGGTAACCCTCTTTTTAATTCTCATTATTGATATTTTGGTTTTAAGATTCATCCTCATACTGACAGAAATGTTGTTAATTGTTATTAGTGAACGAATTATATTTACTTTCTTGGTAGTTGTGATCATTATGATTAGACTACTAAGAGCAGATTGTTAGTGTGGATTTTTCTAGGCATAGTGATAGTATAATGGTGCTACTTTGGATTAGGATGAGTTCTTCCATTGCGATTAGTTTCTCTTAGTAAAAGATAATTAGAAGTTAGAGCTTTAGGCTCATGGTTAGGTTTTCGTTTTATCATCATTATTTTTTCCTCTAATTTTATTTGTGTTGAAATAGTAAAATTACAATGACTTTTGAAATCTATCTGTTATATTACTTACTAACTTTTATAAATCTCAAACAAAAATCAAGAATTTGATACAAATTATGTATTTTTTTAATGGATAGTTTTTAGATATAAACAAAAAGATACTTCATTTCAATGTTTTTCGTTCGTATTTTAAGTGTGATTGGTATGATATATGCATTTTGACCACTCCAGGAGTCTTTGAGATTCTAAAAATCTAAGCTTAAGAAAATCTCTTGTTAACTATCAAGTCGATAGTGAGGAAAGAATCTCACAGCATAAATAGAATTTAATTGGATTTTTGAGAAAAATTCAATTGGTTTTTGCTCTTATAGAAATGTTTGATTTTTGAGTTGACGTTGTATAACATAAAATTGTTCATGCAAATCTGTTTATCATAAATTACAAACTACATAATTCCTTTTCTTTTTCTTTTGGAATCCACGTAATATAATTTTATAAAGCCAAGTTTTTTCCTTTTATAAATCACAAATTCCAAATCTAAGTAGAGAGTATATAAACTCAAAATTTAAATTATTATTTATGGCTTTGCATAATGTAAACATAAATTTAAAAAATCAGGTTTATGCTTAATAAAAATATGTAATTTAATTAAATTAATTAAAATGAAAAGACATTTAGACATTTATCAATATTGGGAAGTGTAGATAAGTGATGTATGAATGTTGCCAAGAAGTTAGAAGCAATTCGTATGGAAGTAGAAGGTGGAGTTTATTAATTAATATTTAGCCAAAAATGAAGTGCCGGCCTCAGCCTCAGCCTCAATGGGTTGGTAGTGGCGCACCACAACAATTAGTCAATGACTCAAAAAAACTTGCACAACTAAAACACTCTTTTATGATATCAGATCCATCCAACTTTATAATTGCACCACTACCTCGCTTCTCCACACACAAATAATCTATTCCATTCCCACATTTTCTTCTCATTGGAAGAATTATTGAGCCAAAACTTCCACATTAGTGTGAGCTATATCACATTTTTGTTTGTAGGAGATGTTTTTAATGGAATCAAACAATAAATCAGCATAGACTTACACTTAAATAGATAATATCATTACAATTAATGTATCAAAAGTCTTCTCTTTCATGTTTTGAATGTATAATAATACAATAGTGCTTTTTTATAAGGTAGTCCAAGTAGAATATTCACCTACTCACAATAGCAATTGAGTGAATAATAAACTACGGATAGTTCTTAAATATTGATCGGTTAAGGTTCATTTTTTATTAAGAGAGAAATGGTAAGAAAAAAGATGACTTTTCTATTGTTCAAAACATCACAGAACTATCAAATTTAGAGCGGTAGTCAATATGAAGATACAAGATAATCTATCGGTGCCAAATATTATTCATAAACTAAAATAGAAAAATGATATAGTGGCATTTTTCTATTAGAAAATATGCCTTTCATGTTGGAAAGGAAAGATATCAATAACCCTTATTCATCGTACTTTGTAATGGATTTATTAATGAAAGAAATCTAGAAGGATTACTTTTTTGTGTGCTGATGCAATGGGGGCTTATCATCTTGACCACGAGTTTCGAGAGAGGAAATTTATACTCAATAATGAAATATGACTAATGTTCTAGAAACATCAATTTCAACCATATTCACGACAATAAAAATATAATATCGTAGGATTTCCAAACATAAAATCAGCCTATGTATTCAACGTTTTGATTGAAGAAAAAAATTATTTTCATCCAAAAGTTTTCTTATATACCAAAAAAGGCATAGGATATAGCTTTCTTGTAGAGATATAGCTAGTGGCTTGAATTGTGAGGGGATAATCTAGATTTGTAACAAATATTTAACTTTGTTTATACAAGTTGTTATGTTTCAAAATCAAATCGATACTTTAAAAGGCAAGACTTTTATAAATATGTATGATAAAGGGAGGACTGAGAGAGATTTATTGCATGATTCACCCAACTCAACTAAGTTAATAAATATTATATAAGAGAGTGGGAAGCCAGCCTCTACCCATTTAGAGCTGTGCACCCATTTCAAAATGGTAAAGAGAACTACCCAAACCAAGTGTTTGTTATATGGGTACATCAATACAATGATCAACTCACACGTTGATATAATTAATGAGTCTTCACTTACTTGTACTCATGATTTTTAACCTTCTTATAAAACATTCGCGGATGAGTCATGCATTGAATCAAACTATCTAAGAATAATAACATACCTTCTTGAAGTAAAATGTGCCTTTTTTTTCTTTGTATCTACACACAGAAAGTCTAACACTATTATGTAAATAAAGAGATTAACAAATTAAACTAATTATGCAGTAAAGTCATCAGGTGATCCCATGCATGTACCATTAGGTGTTTTAGGGTGCACTTCTGAACTTACAAATCGTGGCTTAGTTCAGTCTCCTAATTTCCCATTTATTAATTCTCACTTTATTTACAACACTCAACTTCCCATTAATTAGGAACATAAACCCAGCATGAATCCCTAAAACAAGCAGACAGATCTCTTCACAACTCTTGGTTTGCAAGTCATACGTTATTAACCAAACCCAACAAACTAACAGAGCCCTCAACTTCCTTGGGTTGATGGAAAGAAGAAAAACCCATCTAAATCTCATGTGTTTTTGTTCCGTATGTTACCAAATAAAAATAACCATTTAAGGTATGGCATTTGATAAATTTTATATGTACATAAAATGGAGAAATCTTACCGTATCATCTCCAAATCTCCACCACCGCCACTGTCATAAACTCGCCACCATTTGAGACCATGGCGCACTACGTGTGGATAAGGAAAGGCTTGTCATTTCGGCAGTGCGCGTGCTCGTAGAACCCACCAACTGAATTTTCCACCTTCAATATCACTTCTCGACCACCAGATTCCATCTGTAAAAACATATAAATTAGCAGTGGGTGAGGGGTAGAGCTCTGAAATCCAGGGAACTTAATTGCCCACTTCAAAAAAAGAAAAAGCCGCCATGCAAAGAATTATTTATTTTTCTGTCTTCCTTTTCGCTTCTGTTATCTTCCTTGTTTCTGTCCATGGGAAAACAGCTGCTGAAGCTGGAAACAATGGCGTTTATATCGTCTACATGGGAACTGCATCTGCTTCAAGGACTGACTTCCTTCGGCTTCTTTCCTCTGTCAACAGGCGGTATATTAATATATATACTAGCTAATTTCTTTAAAAAAAATTTCAAAACTCTCTAATATATCAATCGAAACTACTCCTACAAAAGTGGGGCTTAACTTCAAACTCTTCAGTTCACATCCTATTATGGTGTACGTTTAACTTTTGTCCATCTATTTTGATCCAATAATCACGATTTCAATAATTTTTTTGAAATTTTGGCGTACAGTAGTATAAAATTTGTGTTTGAATTTTACAAGTAGCAGCTAAAATGGTGAATTTTTAAAATATAAAGCTGAAAATAGACAAAAGCTTAAGTATAAGATGAAAATGGACGTTTTAGAAAGTACAAGGACGACCATCAAAATTCAAAAGCCGAAAGTAGAAGACAAAATAAGATTTAAACCAGATAAAATGAATATGGTCAGAAAGAAGACTGATATTAAGATTAGGATTCATACGTACCAATAAAATACCGGCAAATTTCTTCTTGTGTGGTACGCAGGAATCGGAATGCAGTGGTGCACACGTACAAACATGGGTTCTCAGGATTTGCAGCTCGTCTCTCAGAAAAGGAAACCCAGGAAATGAGACAAACACCTGGAGTTGTTTCGGTTTTTCCAGATCCATTGTTGAAGTTGCACACAACTCATTCATGGGATTTCTTGGTCAGTCAGACAAGTGTGAAGATCGACGCCAATCCCACCAAATCAGATCCCCCTGCCTCTTCTTCTCAACCATACGATTCCATTATCGGCATCTTGGACACTGGTAAATAAATATGCATATATCAAACATTCTCTGCTGCATAACAAGTGGCTCTAATAGCTCGCCGGAATAATGAGCTCTAACACCTGAAAATATTGAAAATATAGGTATCTGGCCGGAATCGGAGAGTTTTAATGACAATGGAATGGGTCCAATACCGTTGAGGTGGAAAGGGACCTGCATGGTAGGCAATGATTTCACCTCCTCCAACTGTAACACGTAAGTCCCACGATGTTTAGTTTACACTTCACAGGGTTGTTGGAGTTATTTTTTCAATTGAGTCTCTATCAATTTACTCTGCATTTTGAAAATCTTCAATTATACCCTTAATTTTATTGTAAATAACTAAGTACACATTTATACGACACGATAAAACAAAATTTAGAGGAATAACTATTCTACCCGAATTTCTGATTTCTCTTGTAAATTTTTAAGTAGTTTGCATAATATTTCAATTTTTCATCTCTCTTGAATGCTTAAATTTATCGGTTCTTATTATCAACCATCTTTTAACTTTTACCTACGAGAAAAAGTTAACTGAAGTACTTAGAAAGATAAACGAGAGTAAATTGAAAAAGAAAATACTTAATTGCTAACTTCTCAAATACTACCTACCATTTTAAGTTATTTTACAAGGGGAGAGGGAAGATCGACGAAGGTAAAGAAAAGGGTTTTTTTACTTTTGTGTTTTACAAATAAATAAATAAATACAGCGGTAGTCCGGAAGATTCTTACGGGATAGTAGCTGAGTATTGTTTAATTGAAAAAGCACAAAAATTAAAACATATATTTAGCATTTTATATTATTCTCTAACCATGGTGTCTGTGTTTGATCATCGATGTGCGTGTGCAGAAAACTGATTGGAGCAAGATTTTACGAAAGTTCAGACAGCGACGAGATACGGTTCCACTCACCTCGGGACGAAGCTGGACATGGCACCCACGTGGCTTCAACGGCGGCCGGCAGCGCTGCGGCTAATGCATCGTACTATGGGCTCGCGGCAGGGACGGCCAAGGGCGGATCCCCAGGGTCAAGGATCGCCATGTATAGAGTATGTGGGACCGACGGCTGCCGTGGGTCGGCGATCATGGCGGCCTTTGATGATGCGATCGCCGATGGGGTCGATGTGTTGTCGCTGTCGCTTGGTTCACCGTACTACTTCAGACAGGAAACGAAGGACGACCCCATTGCCATCGGAGCTTTTCATGCAGTTGAGAAGGGGATTGTAGTGGTCTGCTCCGCCGGAAATGACGGCCCCACCTCGGGGTCGGTGGTGAACGACGCGCCGTGGATTTTAACAGTGGCTGCCTCCACCATTGATCGGGATTTTGAGTCTGATGTTGTGTTGGGCAACAACAAAGTGATCAAGGTAATCCAACTGCAATTAAACAGCCAACCATGTTAAGTTAAATTATTTCAAATAGCTAATGATAAAACTTACTTAGGACTTGGGAGAGACAAAAAAATTTAGAAAGAGAATTAAGCACACTTAAAAAAACTTCTTAGAAATTCTCCTCTTTTTTCCTAATTCTTCTAAATTTCTACCAACTCATCCCAAATAAGTTTATCATCCGCCAATGACTATAAAAATGTTAAAATAAATTGAAGAACCACCTCAACAAGACTAAAACATATATTTACCCTTTCAAATAAATTGACAGAGAGAACATCCCCTCCACAAAATTAATTATGCAGGGAGAAGGTATAAATTTCTCTGCTCTTAAAAAAACTCCTGAATACCCACTGATACAAGGCAAGTCAGCCAAGAAAGCCGATGCCAGTGAAGACAGCGCGAGGTATGTAAGAGATGAAAATGAATCATCATCATGTAGCTACTACTACTCTTTCTCACTAAGCTTTCTAATGAGCTCTCTGACTGTCATGCCCCTTATTTAGGATTTGTTCTGAAGACTCCATGGACGAAGCTCTGGTGAAGGGAAAGATAGTTATATGCGAAAGCAGTGTAGAAGGAGGCGGTTCTGATTGGCAAAATCAGATTGAAACAGTGAAGGGTCTTGAAGGTATCGGCATGGTTTTGATTGATGACCGAGCAAAATTAGTTGCGGAGAAGTTTGATGGTTCTAACATAACAGCTATTAGCAAAAAGGATAGTGCTGAGGTCCTCTCCTATGCCAACTCAAGCAGGTAAAAATTGAAATCATCCTCAGTTTAATCAATTTATATGTGAGAAGAGCCTTAATCTCATATCTTCAATGGCCTAATTGATTTTGATATTTTCTGAAGGAACCCAACTGCTACAATCCTACCAACTGTTACCGTAATAAACTATAAGCCAGCGCCTGCTGTGGCATACTTCTCATCCAGAGGACCTAATCCCGCAATACTAAACATAATCAAGGTAAGAGGCAGCCTGCCTTCTGCAAATTTTGAAAAACTCGTGTCCAAATTTGACGTATGAGTTAGTCTTGATGCAGCCGGACATATCTGCACCAGGAGTGAACATTCTTGCAGCGTGGCTTGGCAATGACTCAAACTCTACTCCACAAGGAAAAAAGCCTCCACTCTTCAATGTGATCTCGGGAACTTCCATGTCCTGCCCACATGTCTCCGGCGTGGTGGGCTTACTTAGATCGAAAAACCCCTCATGGAGTCCCTCAGCTATCAAGTCGGCTATTATGACAACAGGCAAGGAACCTCATGAGGAAATAAACTTTTCTTTCTTTTTGTTCAATTGAATGACACGGCCAGATAAGTTACTAGTTTAGTAACTTATTGAGTACAAGACAACTATAAAAGTTAAGAAACTTTTAGATAACAATGAAAGTTTAGAAACTAATTCGAAGAATTTTAAGTATAAGAACTAAAGCTCAAGAGTAAACTTGTGATTTGACCATCTTTCTAAAGTTAGATTGAATGTTCACTGATGAACAATTTTCTGGGAAAATTTACAGCAATCCAGACAAATAACTTGGGATCGCCAATGACTCTGGATACGGGATCGGTAGCCACACCTTATGATTATGGAGCAGGAGAAATATCAACGACTGGAGCATTACAACCAGGACTTGTCTACGAAACCGATATAACAGACTACTTAAACTACCTTTGTTCCCGAGGCTATAACCTGTCGATCATCAAGAGCATCTCAAAAACTGTTCCTGATGGGTTTGATTGCCCCAAAAAACCAACTGCCGACTACATATCCAACATGAACTACCCAACAATAGCAGTGTCCGAATTGAAAGGCAAGGAAAGCAAGAAAATAAGCAGAACAGTTACAAATGTGGGTGGCAATGGTGAAACAGTTTACACAGTCAGTGTGGACGCAGCTGGGGAACTAGATGTCAGAGTGATTCCAGAGAAATTGGAGTTCACGAAGAACAATCAGAAGCAGAGTTACCAAGTGGTATTCACCTCAACTGTAGGCACACTGAAGAAAGATGTCTTTGGATCAATAACTTGGACCAATGGAAAATATCGTGTCCGTAGTCCATTTGTGGTAACTAGTAAGAGTAGTGAGCTGGAAGATTACGTATAAAACACAGAACAAATTGAAAATAACCAGGTCAACATTGTAATACTCGAGTCATCTGTTTGAACAATGTTATCTTCTGAATAAACAAAGTCGATGTTTTAGATGTCTGACCAGCTTGAACAGCCCCTAACAACCTAGTTTCATTCATAAACAGAAAACCAACACAGCATCACCTCGAGTTAGCGCTGAACATGATGTTGAGAAAACAAGAGAAAAAACTACGTAAAACGTTTAGACTGCTGATGATCGATTAGTCTAACAATCATATCCAATATATTGATTGTGTTCTTTTAAATTTTCAAGAACCTACTCCAGAATTCACCTATTCTATTCCCTTCCAGTTCCAATTCACTAATTTCTCGGTATATTGTTCCAGTATTGGGTCCGTTATGCATCAAGCAACAAGTGAAGGAAGTCTATACCAGTCGAGACTAATTAGGGAAAGCGGAAACTCAAAATTTTTACAATTGCTACCTCTATAATTAGAGAGAAGAACGACTAACCAGAATGATTTCGTAGAGAAGAGGCGGGATCATCTTTATTTGCGAACTCGATACGCTTGTTGCAGTAATCAACGACCTTATATAAAAATCTACTATTTCTACATTTCACCGCCGGAGCTCTTCAATGTGATCATACTCCCCGAGAACGTCGTCTACCATTCTTTGGGATTCACGGAGAAAACTCTGCGCTTCGCGGAACGAATGAGTTGCAATTGCGAAAAGGGCGGGAAGGAGACGAACGGAGGAAAATATATGCTTGAAATAGTAAATTTACTTTTTCAACTTTCTTCATTTTATTTTTTTTAATTTGACAACGTCTATTTTGTTACTTCATTTTTTAAAAGTTTCTATTCATAAAATTTTAACACAAATTTTTTATCTAATAAAATTTATTTAATACAAATTTATGAATATATCTAAAAAAAATTAGTGAATGAAGTGTAATTATAATCAAAATAAATTAGATAAAAGTAAAAATGAAATGATTACTTTAATAAAATTTATTTAATACAAATTTATGAATATATCTAAAAAAAATTAGTGAATGAAGTGTAATTATAATCAAAATAAATTAGATAAAAGTAAAAATGAAATGATTACTTTTAAAAAATATAGAAGGACTAAAATGATTACTTTTTAAAAATATAGAGACAATAGAGAAAAAATGCACTTAAAAGTAAAAAATAAATATTTTGAAAATATGTGAACAAAATAAAACAAGAAAGTATGAGACCAAACAAATATTTATACTAAACTATATTATATAATGCAGTTTTAAACTCCCTTCAGCAAATCTAATTATAGTATTTTATTTTCTCCTTTTTTTATGGCAAACTTATTATGATTAAACTATAGGCTCTTATATTAATTATGCATATTTAATCCTTAAATTAAAAAAAAAACTTCATTTACTTTTGTGAATTTTAAAGTTTCATTTAGGTTTTTTTTTTTGAAGAAAACATTTAGATAGTCTTTATTATTAATATTGCTATTTAGATAGTGCTAGCGGATATACTACAATCGAAAATGTTGCTAGAATGACCTTGGATCCACGCCAACTTGGTTGTGGCATCCTCATATCATATCAGTATAAAGTTTCCCATGAACGGATGATGTCTCTACCTTGATAGCGACCCTGTCAACCCAAGCTTCATTCGACGTAAAGGTTGTTTAAACAAATATAAGTTGATTTGATACAACGTGTCAAATTTTGTGCACCATTTTGAGAAATTTTGCGAACATTGACTTTTGAGAAAATAATATGTGCTTTTACCTACTCAACTCGATTGACAAAAAAATTTATCTTTTAAAACTAAATTATGTAAAATGTTATTGATTTACTCTCTCTAATATTTTAAAGTTTCTAGTTATATTTATATATGTATATATAGATTCACACATGTTCTGTAACATCCTCAAATTAGGAAAGAATCCATGCATTTCATTGGCTAAAAGATCTAATTTACTCTTCATAACTTCAAAATTCTTCAACTCCACTCGACGTTGTCGTTCTTTTTACTAGCCGTAAAATAAAATTCGTTTACCATCATCAAGCTATTATCAATGTTTGGTGAATAATATAAGACTGTAATTTGACAATTATACAATTGATTATTTACCAGTTAAATCATGACGGAAGAACTAGAAACACCTGACTAAATAGTATTATATATTCATAATCAATCAACACCATAGATCACCAACCACTAATTGACATCATGAACAAATGGCTCATTTGATAACGTTATCAAACAAGACCTATATATTTTATGAGCTTAATTTTGAGTAATGGGAAATTTTGGGCATAACTTAGTCGTATGATATCACCCTTCAAAAACCATATTTTCTTTGTACATCAAAGAGACGTGTGTTTCACAGAGAACTCCATTTACAAAATAATAATATGAAACCACAGAGCTGACATCAAAGTTATTGAAGCTCGAGGACTTGAGAGAGCGAGAAACGAATAATAATCCCAATTATTTGGAAACATAAACATAGAAAATATCATAATCAACAAGCCATTCTATGAACCCGCCATTGCTAAAGAACACTCAAGTCAGTGAGCGCTCACAAGGAACGGATGCTGGCAAACCCCACACTCAATAGTCTCCGAACCCGAGCTTGGAACCTGAACCTGCAATAGTTCATATAATACATACATCAACCTCAAAATTTACTTCCTCGCAAATTCCAGTAAGCTTATCATTATTACACTTCATAAGGATGCTTACGCATAGATAATTCTCTTACAGATACATTTGTTTTGGCGACAATAAAATTGACTAGTTCTTAAGCATAAACAAAATAAATAATAATAACAATGCAAGGGGTCAAACCTGCAAATTAACAGTGCAAGTAGGACATGCAACTTCCTTCATCCGGCTACCAAATCCATCAGACTTGGATCCTGCGGCATTCCATGAAAGTGACAGAAACATTAGTTCTACTCTCCTAACAAGAAAATAAATATTCCACAACAAGGACCCCAAAAAGTTGTGGATGAAAAAGGTTGAATAACCATATGCTTCAACCAGTGTATTAACAGAGAAACATTTAGCTTGGCAACGCATTCAAGAACAAGAAATTACCTGATGACCTACGGTTTTTATCCATTTCATCCTACGATAATAGAAGAATAAAGCAAAAATTAGATTGATGCAACAACAAGAGTGGGGGAAAAAGAAAAGGCATAAGGAACAACAAATCTCCCACAAGTACGTCGGCAGGAGAGAAGATTGAACTAGAAGAAATTGTAATAGACTAACTAGCACGACATGGGAAAAGGCGAGATACAGAACATTACTACCTTAAGTTTTTTGGCAAGATCCTCGTGACTATGCAACCCTGCAGGCTTACTAGCCATTTCCTTGGCATTAGCGAGCCTCTGAGTCACTTCTGCCTGCAAACAAAAAAGAAGAGTCATGATAAGGGACATTTCTCTAAAACAGGCTTGATGGGATATATAGTCTTTATAGGATTAACGAAGTTCTATAGTTTGTCTTAAAAGAACAACAAGATTATCCCACCAAACCATCATTTCTTAGACTCAGGTTCATGATCTGGAAAAAAAAACATAGCAAGGTCTAAAAGAATTGAAGTCTTAGACCTATAGAACTTTTTATATAAAATACAACTTTTTAGTAAGCTTCATGTTGTATTGTCAACCCTGAAGAATTTTTTTATGTAAAATTCAAGTCACAACTACAATAGAGTATGCACAAAACAATCAACACTGATTAATGAATATAATCAAAACCAGAAACAAATAAGAAGTATCAAATAAATCAAAGATATACATAACATACCATGCATCTGTCACAGACTCGAACTTGAGGAACATTCTCCTCGGCGGTCAGAGCTGTTCTACCTTGCGTGCATTTATCACAGAAAATGTCTCCACAATTTCTGCAGTGATGCTGAGTACAAGGTTGAAACAATGAGATTCATAACAATGGAAATCTGATGATCCTTATTCCATTATTTAATAGAAAATGAGCTTACCTTTCGTACAAAAGCCCCAAAGTCTGTCCCACAAGATGTACACTTTGTGACTGCTTCATCAGGTACCTAAAAAATGAAACAGAAAAAATGTTGATTTACCCTCAGACATCTTACAATCAACAAAGCTGATAATTCATGACAAATCTGTCAAGATACCCAATGGTCTTTCTCCTCGTTGCCTGGCTTTATCAGGTTCACCCAATCGACCAACCCTTTCTTCTTCTCTGTAGGCTGCTCGGGCGCCTTAAAAGAATCAGAAGGCCTACTTCTTCCACCCATTTCCTTAAACTGTGGTTGAAAAAAGCAGTAAAAGAATTATATCTAGTTAACTACCAATATCCAAAATAACTGCGAATGAACATATAGAAAAGGGTTCTCAATCTCTATAAAAAGGTGACATGCCAACATTATCATGCAGGGAGAATCTAAGCTAGAGACTGATCAGAGTGAATCCATGATGTGTACACCGTACACACAGTCACAGAAGTCCATGATGTGTACACCGTACACACATTCACAGAAGGTTACCTTTACTTTTTATAGCCACAGAATTAGAGGACCAAAAAAGGTAAAACTAGAACACTCATTGACCATACCATAATAAGTGATAATATACACAAATACATTTATGCATCAACCGGGTAAGACAAAATAAATTCCTTACTGTCTAAGAATGTCTTGAAATCACAAATGGCACGGATTATCAGGGTATTAATTCTAAAGACCATGCTTCTAATGCTAAAATTTTGGATAATTGCTTATTTTGCAATAACAAGAGGGTAGAAAAAGGATCGAAAAGTTATAAATAAACTTCAAATCATTTTCCGCACTCAAGAACCAAGAGGAACGGGTAAAGATTATTACCTGTACAGTTGCAGCAGTCACCGTGTCGAGAAGTGTGTTGGTAGTGTATCTGTTTGACTGCAATCTAATACGCCGTGGTTCAATATCCACAGGGCTCTTGGACCAGAAAGCCAGGGTAGATGAATCATATACCTTATGAATATAAATAAAAAAACCATACGGTAAGTCTATGGCAGAGAATTTCAAGGAAACCAAAATAATAATAATAATAATCTAATATCCCAACTTACTTCACATCTAGTGATGGTCTCAAGAGGATATATCCTTAACGTCCGATTAGAATTTGGATCAAGCATACGAATGCCATCTAAACCAACCTGGAAATTATTACAAAAGAGAGTAAATAACTAAGCCGTATTGTTATAAAAATAACTTTAACAACAATTATGAGCTAATTATGTTGAAGCAAAGAAAATATATAGAGATAGCAAAAAATAATGAGATGGTAAAATAATAATGACTAGAAAACTCCAGAGTAGAAGCATAAAGAACATACTAAGAAAACACGACTGGCACAAGTTAAACAATCTGCCTAATACTATAATGTTAGAACATACACCAAAATAAAATATTAAAAGCGTGGAAACGCTTCTATAGGAAACCTAAACTCTCATAAAATCAAAAACTCAGTAGATGACTTTCATGGGTTTAAGTCTTCATGATTCACAATCTTCCGCAGTTTGCCTAAAGAGTTTCTGTCCCTTAAGATGAGATGAACATGCCGCTACAGACCAGGCATAATACTAACAATCAAACCTATAGTTTTTGCCTTTTACGCCTACAGCTAAAAAGGATGGCCAACAAAATCGAGACAAATGCATTCTGCGATTGTATTGACATACCTGACAAAGTACATCCATGGTGCTCTGACCTCCACTTTCAGCCAAAAGCTTCACTCGGAATTTCTGCACCCAACTTTTTACATCTTCTTGTGCATCCGCCTTAGGGGTCGCCCTAACTACTTTAAGTGAAGTCGCCGACGAGTCTTTCTTCGGAGGAATATTTATCGGCCTTCCATAATCATCAAAAGCTGGCGCCGCAGACCATGTTGAAGACTTAGAAGCTGTACCGCGAGCCCCGTAAGGCTCAACTTTGCCACCTTGGTAAGCATACACACCATCGCCAAAACCGTCATCATAGGCGGAGTCGAAGCGTGATATCGTGTCCTCCGGCCGCTTACCGTACAAGTCCGGACCAAGATCAGACCGACTTCGACTATAACCTCCATATCTATCATCAACATATCCGCCTCCCTGATCAAATTTCACCGAACTTTCATATGGATTTTCATACGCAGGCGGGGGCAAAGAGCCAAAGGGAGCCGAATACATAGATGAGAACGGAGAATTAGGACTGGGGGTAGAATTGGAGCTCGGATTCACCGGAATTGAGGAAGGTGGAGGAGGGGCATAGTTAGGAGCCGTCTGATTCTGGTCGTACGTTGAATGATACGATTGAGGCTGAGACGGAGGTTGATAAGGCGCATGAGACTCAAATGGTGGGAAAGCGGGTGGTTGGGGAGTGGGATTGAAGGTCTGGAGATTAGGATTCGATGACGGAGGGGTGAAAAGGGGAGCAGTCGGAGAGGCAGGAACGGGATCGGGATTCTGAGAGTAGTGGGCATAATTAGAGGCATAACCAGGGTAATCGGAGCCGCCGTAATTGGTGGAGAACGGCGGCGCGGAGGCGTAAGCGCTCTGATTCCGATCGGGGGGAGTGGGGACTGGATTAGGGCTTGGATTAAGGCTAAGGTTCTGGAGATTTGGGTATTGAAAATATGGAGCAGTACCGTAATCGCCGTGCTGCATCGCCGATGCCGATGAGAAATTGGCCATTCCGATGAAGCTTCGATCGAGAGATTTGATTGATTATGCGTTAGCGTTTCTCCGTCTCCCGAAGTTTCTTTTCAAACGTTACCGACAAGAGACGACTGCCAAAACTTAATAAAGGGGTCGCTGAACGAATATGGTTAGGATTGGGAATTTCTTTTTTTTATTATTTTTTTTCCTTTTCGAGGAAGGATTGGGAAAACATTTACATTTTACACGACCTTTTCTCTTCGCCACGTCATGTGGGCTTCGCGAGTAAATTAATAAATTTATAGGTCCTTCCCAATTAAATAGTTCAAGTATCCTTCTTCCTCAAGGTTTCAAAAACATTTGTCTCAAAAAAAAAAAAGTTTGAAAAACATTCATTTGTTTTTAGTTTTAACTTAATTTATATTTATATTTATCTTTTTTTTTTTAAGTTCCGATATGCCCACCATAAATCAGAGTGATAAGAATGGAAACAAAAATATTATTTTTTTTTGGTTGACTAGAAATTATCTTAGAATCAAAATGAGAATCATGTAATTTGTTAAGATGGTATCTAATTGAAATAGACATTAACTAAATAAAGTGTTTATATTCTTTTATTTAAAGTAATCATAAATTTTAATTTTTTATTACTATTTTATTTGAGAGCAATTTATTTTTTATTTTACCAATTTAATATTGAAAAGAATAACTAATTAAAAATAAATCAAATCATTTTAAAAAGTCTTTATATCTAATGCTTAAATAAATAAAAATTCATCAATCTGGACATAGTTCATTATTTTAGTACATCTATAAAATTTGAATCCCTACCCCACCTAGTGTTAAACTAAATAATAATAATATTAATTCATTCATTCAATTTTAAAAGTGCCATTAAAGTATTACATTTTACTTTTTCAAACAAAAATGAATGTATCACATTTGTAACTTGTAAGTGTTTCTTTTTTAATGGTAAGTATTGTTTATTAATAAATACTTGAAACTATTATTAATTTTAATTATTATTTGGCATGTTATTAAAGATAATATATGTATAATTATTTGTTTGATGTAAAAAGAAACTGTAATATTAATTATTTCGTCAATATGATATACAATGTAGATAATTGCAATATTGGGATGAAGTGATATATTTAATTTTGAAGGAAAATGTCTGTGTACATGTAAGTGAGAGGGAGATTTTCCTCTTTCTTTTTTCCCCCTTATACAAAGTCAAGTTAAACTTTATGCTTTCATTAAATTGAGCTTTAAATTTGAAAAGGGTGAAATTGAACACTCTTGGTTAAGATTCTTTCTAAATGATTCGTTACTAATTATTTATATTATTTTGGATGGAGGGAATTGGTATTGTATGTAAAATATATATATATTATACTTTGAGGCAAAGCTGGATTTATACTTTCTATTGCTAATGTGATTTATCAATTTAACTTTGTGGGTACGCTTGATTTTCATTATTGGAAAATGATTTCAAATATTTTGTTGGTTGAATTTAATGTAAATTATTATACGATTAATTAGTAACTTTACCAATTTAGTTTTAAATGACTATTAATTTCACTGCTTTCCTGAAATATAGAAACATTCCATTCGTAATTCAGTGCAATCACAAATAAGAATGTTTTTAGGTAATTACTTTTCTCGGTCCAACATTATTTATTAATCACTAGGCAGTGTTATGTTATGGCCATCTAATTTCATGGGATTAAAAAAGGAAAATAATAATAAATAAATTACTTCAAACGATTTAGACCATCCTGTTTACGTAGTCTTACGAGACAAGAGACATCTGAAATTTTTCGATTCTCTCCTCGAGATCATTCAATCAAACCTTGAAAAAGAACCAGCGTCGCACTTGACGATCCTCATATGTTAGAAATCTCTTACAGGTCACGTGCAATCTATGTGTTTATTACGGAAATAAAATATATATGTATGTATCATAAGTGGGCTTATAAAATATTTATAATATTAAATACTCTTTAAGTTTTTATTTTAAGACTAAAATAAAGGATTCAAGAATTTAGGTGCTAAAATATAATATTTGAAATTTGCAGAGATTAAAATATAAAAATAAATATTTAGCATACTCATAGCAATCCCTTGACCCTTAGCATTAAGGTCTAAGGATGCAACAAATTTCCAAGCAGTGAGAGAAATAGGGAAAATGAATGTTAAAAGAACCATTTGCAATATAGTTTCCACCCTTCAAATAATTTCTCAAATTGTTGTCCTTTTCAAAATCATGAGCTTGTATGTGTATGTGTGTGTATATATATATATATGTATGTATGTATTTATTTATTTAAGTATGCAATGTTTTTTTCTTTTCTTTACAAAACATCCCATCACAGTTCTTAAAAACAGTTTATAAACAAGAACAGAAAATTATTGTGAAAACGGTTCAAAACAAGCTCTTTGCTTTTGAAAGTAAACAAAAGAAATGTTTGGAAAAAAAGAGTGAGACATTCCCACTGGCAGTCACAAATGACACAAGAGCTCCCATTTACCTTCCAACTACATTAGAAACAAAGATTAGATACAAGGGGTTACATAGAATGACAAACACAAAATTTCCTTCAAAACTACAAGCTATATTTAGCAGACCGAACACGAAACAAATGGCTTTACGACACAGAAGTTTTCGAAACTTTACGATTAAATTAAACCTTGATAGAATCATATCTCTCACCCATGACACCACCTTTCTGTTTCTGGAACTGAATGTACCGAAGTGTACTGGTAAAGAAAGCGTCTGAAGCAGGAGTAGTGCTTGGGGAGTCGGTCTGTAATTCCGTTGTTATTAGTTCAATCAAGCCTTGAATTGCAGCATTTGTAATCTGCTGGTTTCCTTTCTCGAAATAGTAAAGGTACCTGAACCGCATAAACATATATTCATATACTAGTATGTATCCATTATAAAGTAACAGAACTGTTCCTATAAAGATTGGCCCTTTTTTCCAAAAAGAGGATAATTACAACAAATGAGAAAAACAAGCCTCCATTATTCGAAGAATGTTAGTAAGGTCAAAAGGGTAAGTGCATTTTAAAAACAAAAAAATATATAAAAAAAATAATAACTTTTTTTTATATCCATGAGTGTCCAGACTAGCTTGCACGCACTTCGACTAATCTCACAGGACAACTGTTTGAACCTGCATTTTTTTGTTAAGGAAACTTATAGGATATTAAATTTTAGGTGGGTGTCTACCATAATTTGAACTCATTCCCTCTAAATTCTTTAGAATTACCTTTGGTCTCTCCGGACTGGTTTCTATGATAACATTTGTCACCAGAAGTAAAATTATAAAGTTATTAGAATTGTGTACAGCAGACAACAGAAAAGAAGCATGCGGACCCATTGATCAAGGAAATTATAAAAAAGTTTTCAAACAGTTTGAAGTAAAAACTAGTGGAATCAGTTAACTCTTTGTATAAACAAAAAAAGCTCTCGAATTGTCATTTAAATTTAAAATTCTGTTCATTTGTATAAACAATAACTTACAAGTTACAACTTTGGTTATAAAATTTAATGTTAAAATGTTCATTTGTATAAACAGTAACTTACAAGTTATCAATTAGTTTGAAGTAATATTTTTGGTCTACTTAACTGGTGGTATTGTTGAAAGATATTTTTAGAAGGCAAGAAAATATGAATTGATGGATAAAATCAATCGTTCGTATTCCAATCAAGGGAAATAATTCCGTTTGACACTTAATTCTGTCATTTAAAAAAAATAAAATAAAATAAAAGAGGAGGTAAAAGCTTCAAAATACTAACTTGTTCAGTATTTCAACGAAAAGTGTGACGGGTCCACTGCTACCCCGTGTAACATTAGCCATCTGTTGAGCAGCATTTGCAATTCGTAGGGCACGCTTTAGGCAAAGAAGAACTCTGTTTACAAAGGGGGAGAAAATCTGTTATTTCTTCTTATGAAACCAGGCAACCTAAGAGTCAAACATGCCAAAAGTTATACAATCAAGCATGAGGGAAGAACCTCTCTCCATCCTTAATGCCTTCTGGTTCATCAACCCAAAAGAGATGCGAGCATGCGTAAACAGCCCTACATTGATCCGGTTTCTTGAGGAGCTTCGCAGAATACTGGCAAAAGGTAAAATGACAATTCAGGATAGGCTATGACATTTGTAAAGGCACGAGATTAAGTAACGTAAATGTATTTTTACCCCAGTAGCCTTGTGTGTCAGAGTATCTCTGTTCTCCACACCAAACACGTTCATCCTCTGGAGGGTCCCAATGATAAGGTGTATTGAAGTTACTTGAGCCTTGGAATCCTAGATGAAAAATAAATGATGCAACAGACGGAAAGAAAAGGAAGCAAACTGCATCAAATATTTGTTGAAATCAAGCAAACCTCATTTCATTGACAGTACCGAAGTAGTTTAGGTAAGGAAAATTTGTTTGTAAAGCCAAAACAGAGAAACGGCTCTTTGTTTTGCCAAAAGTCTAGAAAACTAAAAGACGTCAATATTGATATTTACCGCAATCTCTTCTTCGTAGATTATAAATGCTTGAGTAAAAAACTCATACGCAACAGGCTCAAGATCACAGTCATTTGCTGCCTGAATAAAAGAGAATGAATAGAAGTTAGAAGAAAACTCTGACATGTACAAAGAGAAGATCCATCCATATGATGCTTTTTATTTTTATTGTTTTTATTTGGATCACCAGATTAATATGATTCGGTGAAGTATATATATGGAAACAATTAGCTATAGACAATAATAGTATAAAGTAAAGCAGGAACCAAGAAAATTTTGTAACAGAATTATTTTCCCTATTTCAGCAATAAATTACAATATCTCACCATTGATGAAATTTTCCTTCAAAAAAGTCTCTGAGGCCCAATTTACTAATTAGGATTTTAAACTAAGAAGTAAAAATATCATCCTCCTAGCTGTTTTCTTCACCAGATTAATGATTTCTATATTGCAAGTCTCAATCCAAAATCAGAAGGGGAGTAACATTCCATCTTTCCTCTGTTCACAGGCCTCTGATATCATGATTTTTAACTTGACTTTAAATTGATTCTCATTCTAAAAACCATCAGAAAAAAATATATATATCAATTATAGTTTATATTATTTCAAGATACTATACTGAGAGGTATATATTTAAATCAATTGATATTTCTACCTCAGCACATTCCAGGTATAACCTTAATGCCAGTTCAGGAGCTGGAACAGAGGAAAGAGCCTCAATAAGCTGGAGTCAAAAAAGGAAGCACCACAAGTTATTTCTGGAGCAGCTGAGTTTACAAATACCAGGCGAGAGATTGAGAAAGAAATAAAATATCTCAATGAATCTTGACGATTAAAACTGACTTATCCAACAGATAGCATACAGATGAAGACCAAACAACCAGTAACTCTCCGCTGATAAATCCCAACCTTTCCTATTTTAACCAACAAAGATAGTACAACAAAAGTATTCCGCAACAGTTTCCCTCTGGCTATAGATGAACCAAGCTGAGCTAGTCTCATACTCCATAGTTACTCCCTTACTGACCAAGAAATGTACTTGAATTCTCCATTAAATTTTTAGATTCTCTCGATTGAGTCAAAGTAGGTGTAGAGTGTGTGCTAGTAATGGATAGATAACGAGAATGAGGCACAAATATAATTTACAAATTAAACGCGGTTAAACAGAGTAACTATGTCTGAATCAATATCGAGTTGCAGTGTTGCACAAACTAACATTTGTGAACTTGTAGTATAATCCTCAACACTAATTAAAGCCTTAGGAGAGATATCTGTACCTCCTTTTTAACCAATGGATCTAACTTACCTGATTCAAAAGCTGGAATATTTTCTTTGGTGTAGCATGCATTTCTTCTTCCACATCCCCACTTTCACCTTGCTCTTCTCTCACCACATCCCCATCTTGATTTTGCAACCGTCTAATTAACTGCAAACATAGGAGAAAATTATGTACAGGTATCTTATATTCAGGCAGGTAAATATAATTACTTCAAATGAAATTCTAGAATGGGCAAAAGCATCCATTAGTTAAGAATCCAAGGCAAAAGTCAAAGATGGCTAAATCTAAAGAAATCTAAGCCTTGAAACATGAGTAAGTTATAGGTTCGAATTGTCCATGATCTGAAAGTAAATTCTTCTTCACTAGAATTCTTCAACCACCTGGGATAAACGTGAAACATATCTTTCTTGCATATCGAACAGGAGAAACATACACTGAGAGCAGACAATATCAGGGGAGGAACAGTGAAAGGCAGGCGATTCGGTCCTCCACACAAAATATGCTTCTTCACGGTACATATAATCTGAGATTCGAGAGATGAACAAATTATTATAACAAGGCTAGCATGGGTGCCAAGTTAAAAATCTCAGAAATCTCGAACATAAAGAAATACTTAATAGAACAAAAAGAAATTCGGTATGACCTCTGAAACTGAAAGTGTGCCTTAAGAGATAGAAAATGTAAAGAAATTTAACCAAATTAATGAATTGTCATCACAATTATATAAATGCAGGACTAATTTGTATTTTTTTTTTTTGAAATCCGTGTGTCCGGGCCAGCTTGCGCGCACCTCGACTAATCACGGGTCAACCACCTGACCCTACTACATTTGGTTGACAAGGTAACTCGTAGGATATTAAATCCTAGGTAGGTGGCCACCATGGTTTGAACTCATTCCCTCTAAGTCCTTTACTATTTACAAAGGCCCTTGTTGACCACTTGAGTCATCCCATGATGGTTAGGACTAATTTGTATATCATTAGTTCATTTTAGGTTCTAAAGGGTATGTGAAAAATAAATGAAAACATTGTCGAATGGTGCATGCTACTGTAACTATCTTATTATCAAGAAGTCTTACGTAAATAGTAGAAGCAAAAACAAAGATATCAATTTTACCTTTAACATTTCCACTGGGTCATCATTATGTAGCATGTGTAGGAGGCGGGCAACAGAATTTTGCTCTTCCTTGAAATCCTCTTCGTCGAGCTATTCTCAGAATAAAGACGGGAAAAACAATTAGCTGGAGACACTTTATTTCCTTTTCTGATCCATCCGTATACTCTTTTCCAGGATAATGCAAAAAAACAACTGGCAATAGACAGATGGCACATGCAGATATTGTGTGCACGGGTAGGTGAGAGAGGGCTGACGTAATAAAAGTATCCAAGAAGAGAAGTACAATGATTTGTACCAATAAAGATGGAAAACAAAGAAATTATTCTAATGAAAAGTTACTAATTTACCTCATCGGCAGTAACTTCTTCCAAGTCCTTGATAAGCCCTTTTATTAGTTCAAACAACACCTCAACCTATCATAGAATATATTAAATATAATCCACAAGTGGAAAGAATGATATCATAGAATAGGAAAGAAGCGAACCAAACCTTATCAGCAGTGGAAATGCAAGAGTTATTTTTCATTATACTTTGAATGATGACCATGGCCATAACTTTGTTTGTGGCATTGTCCAGGTGGTCCATGACACGAGGATAATTTGAGAGTGTAAGAGCTGTCACGATATCATTATATTTCTCTAATGGAGCACTGAGAAGCATGACTATTTGTTTTGTTGCTCTAGTATCTTCAAGCTTTGGTTGGCTGGAGAGGTTCTTAACGCATGCTCCCTTTGAAAAGTCCAAAAGCAACAAAAAAAAATTGAAATGAAGATAGGAACGTGCCTTATAAAATGTCCAGAATTAGAATCCCTACATGAAAAGCATTATAGCCATCTGTTATAGTCATGACAAGCAAGGTTGGCTTGCCGGCAACCATGCACATTCATATCGATTAAAGCATCTCCAAAGATGACAGTCTGACCATTTCTCGGTTTTTCAATCTTTTGACTAAAATATCCCCACTTATTTGTCATGCAAGAAAAGCATATAAGTATTTTAGCACTTAAAAATTAGGGGAAAAAATCAGCAAAAAGCCTAGCTACTTCAGCAGCAGTCTTATTTAGCAAATTTTCTCATTGCATCCTTGGCAGCAGCAAAGATCAATGTTCTCGTCTTCCTGTGACTTCAACGGCACCTATGGAACCACCTAGCTTGCTCCAAACTTCTCAATTTTTTTCTTATTTAAACGGGCAGCAATTATTTTTCCTTTATTTATTTCATTTATTATAATATAAAATAGGGAACTTTTAAAGGAAAAATTCATCCAATTATAGTTTTTTCCCCTCAAATTTGGAAAATAAATATTATCCTTCTAATAAAGTTAATCAAAATATCTCCTATTTGTATTTCTAAATTCTTTAAACTTCCTGATATAAGAGGAGATTTCAAATTACTGTAATTTAAGATTTCTTTTTTCCTTCAAACCCTAAGATTTTGATTCGGTTGACATATGATTACTGATGTTCTGATACTACATTATCGACATTGCCAATCAAGAGTGTATATTCAAGCCTACTGTGTAATCTATGTATTTCCTTCTTAAATGACATTGTCACCCAAGGCAATTGTCTCTTCTGTACCTCATGCCAAGGGGTCTACAGAGGCTCGTCACCTAAGAGTGTGCCTACCATCTTAAAAATACTTTTAGGGGTGTTATGAGCATCAAAGACAAGGCTATGAGATTACCAATATTTGGTCCACGTAATCAAGCCGGTCTGGATGAACACGAAGGGTAAATGTCAGAAGGGAGACGTACAATGTTATAGCCCCAACAATAGGCATGTCAACCTGTGCTTCTATTACCTATCAAGAAACAAAATCTGGTCATGCCAAAAAACTTCGCAGTTACCACATAAAGAACATATGCATGTGACATGTTGAAGACAGCATGTAAGCAGAAGCATGAATCAAAAACTTCAGATAATACTTGTAATAAATTATTGTATCTTATTATTTGGGAGAGAGAAAAATTCAACCGTACTCTCAGTTGCAAGTTTGTCAAGTGTTGGATCCAACTGATGATTTTTCTACTTTTTTGGGCTATTTTTACATTTATGTCATTTAGATCATCAATGAGATTGATATGATTAAATCCCTTCTCTTATTTGCACTTGTGTCCTCTTCATATTATCTCTGAATAATGTATAATGCATATGATTGAAGTTAAATTACAAGAAAACTGGCTTACCTTCCCAATGGCATTGCTCAACTTAGCAAAGGCTTCTACATGCAGAAATTCAGGTATTACCTGGCACATCTCAAAATTCAGAAAAATGTGGAGAAGAACAAGGAGAGAGAGAGCAGTTGATAACTTACATCTGCATTTGAAGCAGCATAGTTCGATAGTCTATCCATTAATTGAGATAGAACCATCCTGATATCAACTGTTGCCTATAAATTAAGATTATATTACAAAGTAGAAGTGAAACAAAAGTGTCATCATAGAATCAACTGGTCTTCTCTTTGTAAGCATCACAAATATATTTTATCAAAAAATGGAATACTTTTACCTATCCGTGGCAACAAGTTACAAAAAGCATAATAAACATTTTTTATGATGATAAGATTAAGATTAAAAATAAATCCTACAAAAACTGAGGTAAGTTGTCCACCTGAAGCTGCGGGCAAACACCCAACAATGTCTCAAGCGTCTGTAAATGGTATTCATCTGGAAACACCTGTATAATGCAATCCATCAGATAGTATTGAGCTAACTCATCTTTGCAGTTGACCACCTGTTCATGCAACAAAAAGAATGCAGGTAATCAGAAAGCATTGTAATATTCCTATAAACTTTTAATGTCAAGAAAAAAAATTGGGGAGGAAA
Organism: Momordica charantia; assembly: GCF_013281855.1. Classification (NCBI taxonomy): domain Eukaryota; kingdom Viridiplantae; phylum Streptophyta; class Magnoliopsida; order Cucurbitales; family Cucurbitaceae; genus Momordica; species Momordica charantia. The sequence continues at coordinate 708,929 of NW_028275159.1, forward strand.
ATAATAAAAGCAACTTAGACAGAACAATGTTGACTATAAAATTAGAAACCTGCTCCAAGACTCTAGGTAGAACAGCCTGCTTGTACATTTCAAGGTCCACACCCTCTATCTGACTCAGAACATGGAGATTCTTTCCTACCTGGAACAGAAATTACAAGAGAAATGGATAATCTCTCATTCTCTTGAAGTAATGTATGCAGAGTTCTCACAATATTCAGAATTATTACAAGATCACGAAGTTCGCTTCTTTCTTTTTCCTGCTTCTCTCTCAACCGAGCAGGTCCCTGCAGATGAAAAAGTGCAATTGAAGGCCTCAGCTCAGGATCGCCAAAGTGTAGGAATGATTTGCACACACCATAACACCTGCATGGCCAAAAATCATGCCCTCATGGTTCATTTTACCTCCATGGCATGCAAGCACTTGGTGTCATGCACATACAAACTCAGACAAGATGGACACAAGTTCAAATGTTCCACACACCTGAAGCTGAATTCGCACCCAGAGTTTATTCATTTCAGTAAAATTCTGTAGCACAAATTCTACAGCCTCCATGACAGTGTCCGCATCTCTGCAGGGAGCCAAAATTACACTGGATGATGTCAATATTTTGAACTTTCATATTTGCAATACAAACTAATTCTGTTTGTCTACTTTTCCATAAGGGTGAAATGTAGAGTAATAGCTCAAAGTTTTAAAAATACACATCCACATTTTGAAACTAGTTTCTGTAAATTATATTATCAGTGGTTGGTTGCTCTTCACTATCACATTTCTCCATAAAAAAATTACAACAAAAAATGCAAAAACAAAGTAATCAGATTCTAGAATGAAAATCTGCCTTCAAAAAGGAAAAGTAAACAGGTTGAACTATGCAATCATATTACCCTTCGCACTCAGAATTAATATCTAGCAATATGTCTCTACTGACTTGGGCTAGATAGTTTCTTAGAAAGAGACCACGTATTGGATGTTGAACTCCACGACACATTTCTACGAGATCTTTGAGGACCTCCTTCGCTGGGACCTCCTTAGATTTCATGTAGACCGAGCCAACCGTACAAAGGAGATACCTGGATGTCCAAAAGAAAAAAGTTGAAAAATCTACTGAAGCGTCAAAACTATCTGATGGATTGCATTATTCAGGTGAAAACAATGAAACCATTTTTATCCCGAATTGGCCAGTTGCGACGGGATCAGCACTATAGTGAGGGCAATTTCCTCCGGAGAATAAACAAGCAATCAAAAGATAAAGTAGACGATAGTGCACGACCAATTAGATTAAGTTCGACGCCTTATGGACGTTAGAAGATTTTCACTCACAGTCTTGGCAGTATGTTTCCGGCGTGTTGAACTAGCTCATAAAGATCGACCACCGTCACGCCATGCCTACTTTCGTCCTTGAAAAAAATCTCCAACATCCTCAATTCGTCGAAGGCTCGCATATCTAAGTCAACATATAGGGCCGAATAAATCAAATCTCCTTTCAAAGAATCGATCCAGTTTGTAAACAAATGACTAATTATTGGAGAGAATTTTACAGAGTTCGTAATATCTATGTGGTGAAAGCTTCGAAGTTCGAAGCTCCGAGAGCATCTGAGCCGAGTATTTAAGGGCTTCTCTGAGATTGTTCGCATCCTGAGACGACGATAGAACATAGAAGTCAATAACAACAGGCATAATAGGGATTTTGCAACAGAATTGAATCTCAGAAAAAGAATTAGTGTGAAGATTGGAGATACCACGGCTTGATGCATGTAGAAGGCATTGTGTTGAATGCCGGCGATTCCCTCCGCCAGCCATTTCTCTTCATCCTCAATTCCGACCGATAACATATCTTCTTCCTCCCTCTCTCTGAAAGACCACAGAGCCTCCCCGGCGACTGAGCCCTTCCCCCTTTCTGTTGCGAGCAAAATGATTTTGACAGCTAATTTTTATTTAATTTGGCCCCCAATTTTCCTTTAATTGTCGAAATGGAAGTCGTTAAAGTGGGTCGGTAATTAGTAATATGGCGCCAAAGCGCCGTTGATTTTTTACAATTACTCCCTTCTTCGTAACGTGAAATATTAGACACGGTGGTCACTTATATTATGTAATGAAAAAACATTATACCATCAAATAATGTAGTTTTAAATATATTTACTTTTATTTCGGCAAAAATATATGTATATTTTACTTTTATATTTTTATAAAAATAACGTATTGTGTGATTTTTAGTATCTTATTTTATTTTATTTATAATGTCCTATTTTTTATATCCAATGTAGTTCATTTTTATAAAATTTTAATTATTATTATGATCCAAGTATAATATAAATAAACTAATAAAAATTAATGAATCGAAACTTTTTTTTTATAAAAGTCATCTATAATTTAGAATAACAAATCTGCCCTAATTTTAAATTGATTAATAGTCAAGACATAGTTTAATTAATTAAAGTATTTGTACTAAATATCATGTTTTTTAATTTTTATTTTTTATTTTGTTCAACAATATGTTGGATGGAGTCTCGAGATTCAAACTTTCTACATTTTGGTGGGTGGTGTGATAAAAATAATATATACATGATTAATAAATAATTATAGCATTTAAACTAAATTTATATCATTTTAAATTCCAAAATTAAAAACAACAGGTAAACCCATGTAGCTCAAAGGAAAATTACAATCCATTTCTCCAACAGCTTTGAATTTACTAATAATTCATTCTCTACATCTGCTTTGCTATCTCAGCCTCATATCGGAGATGATTTCCATATACAACAGCCACTAAAAATCACGTAAAATAACTACTAAAACGATTGCACAGTCGTTTCCTGTTGGAAATTCACCAACTGTTTATAAACACTATTGGGATTTTTCAACAAGCTATCATGGCTCCCGATTTCAACAACTCTGCCATTCTTCAGCACGGCGATTCTGTCTGCGTCCCGGATCGTCGTCAGCCGGTGCGCCACGATAATTGTCGTCCGGCCTTCCATTAGCCTGTCAAGAGCCTCTTGAACTTGCTTCTCGGAGGCTGCATCCAGTGCACTTGTTGCTTCATCCAGAAGAAGAATGGAAGGATCTTTAAGTATTGCTCTGGCAATTGCTACTCTCTGCTTCTGTCCTCCAGATAGCTGCACTCCTCGGTCGCCAACGTGCGTTTCGTAGCCGTTCGGCATTCTGCTGACGAAACCGTGAGCGTTTGCAGCCTTGGCTGCCTTCATCACTTCAATTTCTGATGCCTCGTGATTGCCATACTTGATGTTTTCGTATATTGTTGTGGAAAACAAAGTTGGTTCTTGTTGAACCAACCCAATTTTCATCCTCAATGATCTCAAGTTGAAGCTTCTGATATCACGCCCGTCAATTGAGATGGTCCCGGAAATGGGGTCGTAGAATCTCATCACCAATGCAATCACGGTGCTCTTTCCTGATCCGCTTTGGCCAACAACGGCTAAACTTTTTCCTGCAGAAACTCTTAGATTCAAATCCTCGAGAATGGTGATATCTGGTCTTGCAGGGTACTTAAAGCTCACATTTCTAAACTCGACATCGCCTCTAATGTCAGTTACCATCTCAGCGGATGGATTGTCGGAATCTATGGCAGTTTTTCGGTAGAGAATGTTGAAGACTGATCCTAATGCTTGTGAGCCCTTTACAATATCAGGTGCAAGAGCCAGTGTTTCTGCTATGGCTAATGATGTGATTATCAAAACCATAAAAGATTTCATGATGTCTCCAAAGTTTGAGTCCTTGTGTTTGATAAGAGTTGATGCATACCAAAGGCCAAGTGCATAGGAACAGAATGCAAAGAATTGGGATATGCCATAGCCAAAGCCTGCAATATGGCCTCTCAGAACTGCTTGCTTGTTGGGTTTGTTTAATTCAAAGGCGAACTGAGTTGAGATCTTATCTTCCGTGCCAAATGCTGCAACTGTCCGTATATTGGCGATGGCTTCGCGTGCTATGGCAGTTGCGCGATTATACGCTCGACTATAGTCTCCACCAAATCCCTTGAGAAATAGTTGCTGCATATTCAACAATATAATTAATGTGAAATGGTTGAACTTTAGCAAAAAAACAAACATAGCCCAAATATTGTCAATGATGTTTAAAAATTACTTCAGTTATTGAAGCTCCAATAAGAAGGGGCAAAGAAGCAACAACAACAGCTGCAAGGCGCCAACTGAATGTAAAGGCAATAATGAATGCAGACACGGTGAGCGCTAAATTCTGTACAATCGTTGATATACGGTCGGCTAAAGCGCTTCTTACTAATGTTGCATCGGATGCCAATATTGATGTCAAGGATCCGGTGTTGTTCTCATCAAAATCAAACCAAGCAACTTCGTTGGAAAGGATGGCTGCAATTAGAATGACAAGCATTATTTAGAATAGACAGAAAAAAGACCAAGTGAATTGTCAACTTCATTTAAGCTGGGAAGATGAAGAAACCTGAGAATAATAGTAGGCGAACACGGGCTGTAAGCCGCTCTCCCATTAAGGTGTAGAAGTAGTGTTGCAGCAAATATATAGGAATGGTGAGAATAGCAACTCCTATGAACACGAACGCAATGTGTTGGACTTCTTCTTTGATTTGAGAATGATGAGGAGAATAAAATGCAGATAGGACATGAGTTATGCCAAGAGCAAACAAAGGAGCTTGAACGCCTGCAAGAATTGCACCTAATGACCCGAGTACTGCATAAGGCCACTCGGGTGCATTTAACTTCAGTAGTTCCCAAATAGATGGAGATGGAGAAGAACTTGCTGGATTCAAGCCTTTGTTAGTTGATAGTGTCTCGCTTTCTCTAAATGACTTGGAATATTGCAGATTGTTCTGAAGACTGAAAGGTTCTCTAAAACTAGAATATCTAGAACTTCCAGAGGGAGATTCTATGCTAGAATCATTCACTTGGTCTGATACTTGCAACTTCACTAAAGCTGCATACTCACCACTCTTCGACATCAATTCCGAATGGTTTCCACTCTCGACAACCTGGCCATTCTTCAGGACGATGATCGTATCAACATCTTGAATTGTGGAGAGTCGGTGTGCGATAATAATTGTCGTTCGATTCGACATAATTCTGTCTAGAGCCTGCTGAACAATGAGTTCTGATTCTGCATCAAGAGCACTGGTTGCCTCATCTAGAAGTAATATTTTTGGATTTCGTAGAACTGCTCTTGCAATTGCAATCCTCTGCTTTTGCCCACCTGAAAGTTGAGTCCCTCCCTCTCCGACCTATATACACCGATGCTCGGGGCTAAATTTTGTTCAAAATAAATGACGTTCAGATAGGAGTTTAACGTTTAAGATTAGAGAGACACAAACCTGAGTAGAGTAACCATCTGGTAGTTCTTGAATGAAGGAATGAGCATTGGCAGATTTAGCAGCTTCAATGATCTCATCCATGGCTGCATTTTCTTGACCAAGAAGAATATTGGAAGCAATTGTAGTGGCAAATAACGCAGGCTCTTGACTAACCAACCCCATCTGTCTTCTCAGCCATTTTAACTCAAGAGACCTAAGATCATGTCCATCCAACAGTATTTTACCTAGTAAACTTCAAACAATAAGCCAACAAACATGGGATCATAGCACAACCAAAACAAGAATGTTGTGTCGTGATTCAACCAACCTGAAGAGGGTTCATAGAATCGCTGAACCATGGAGACAATGGTGCTCTTTCCCGAGCCACTAGGGCCAACTACTGCAACTGTCTTTCCAGCACTTATTGAGAAGCTCAACTTATCAAAGATCAGTTGGGGTCGAGAGGGATAAGCAAAGGAAACCTCGGAAAACTCGATTCTTCCTGCTACATTTGACAATGTTACTCCATTGTTGGAGCTTGTATAAGAGTTGGAATCTTTGTCAATCATATTGAAGATGTTGGCTGCAGCCACCCTGCCTTTGGCAATGGCAGCAAGATTCGGCATAGCTTGACCGAGTGCGCTGAAAGATAAAGAGACTTGATAATGGAAAAAGGAACACGAGATTCAGTCCTTTAAACTTTAGTTGGTAACAATTTAGTCCTATATATTGAATTAGCCTCTAAACTTGTAACAATTTAATTCTTAATTTACTTTAGTCAGGGATTAAGATGGACTTACAATCCACTGAAGATGACATTTATGATCGTCGAGAAGGCTTTCCCCCCATTTGTTGCGTGGTGGAGGAGCAGTATGGCAGCGTACCAAAGAAGCAGAGCCCAGGCGCAAAACAGGAGACTGTATGTAAATCCTACGCCAATGCCTTTTGCAAAACCACTGCTCTTCCCCAATTTCAGTGCATTTTGAAGCGACTCAGAGTATTTATCCACAGCTTTACTCTCTCCTACATACGAATACACTGTTCGAATCTGTGCAATAACCTGAAGGAAAAAAGGCCAGCAAAACAGTGTATTATATGTTTGGTTTAAATCTTATTTTGATACCTTTTTCTGTCCTAGAATCAATGTCACTGTCACTGTGACCAGGACTCGAATACAAGACATTATGGTAGGTAATACCACAAGGCCCCATGTCCTCACCACTGTGTCATCCCCTGACTAAACTTTATTTTTACATAAATTATCAAGATTACTATATTTTGGTCCCTTAAAATGGTTCCTAACTATTTTAATAACTTAGAGTATATACGTTACTAACATGTTAACATGAGTATATATTCAAACTACATAGTAAGCCATATTCAAACTACATAGTAAGCAAGAACCGAAAATGGTTATTTTTAAAAGTCTCGAGAATAAAATAGACATCGTGAAAGTTCATCAACCAAATCAGTTGTTTCTCTAAATGGAACCAACCAAAAAGTTCAGAATTAAAACGTATATTTAAAATTTTGTTGTAAAATGAGAACGTTATTTACCTCTTCTGCCGTCTTTCCAGCTTGAGCATAGGAAGCTTCACCTTTTTCAGACAAAGTGGACATGATAATGGTGTATGCACCTCCTGCAATGGCTACCAGTGGAACAATGGCCAAAGTCAGAAGAGTCAGTTTCCAAACAGATGTAAATCCAATGGCAAATCCCACTATGAACTGAGAGAAATAACGCAAAGCATGTCCTGTCTGCAACAAGAAAATTCTGTTACTTAAAACTTGGAGCAATCAAATCTCAGACAATCCTACTCTTTTGTTCTGTTAACGTTGTACTGTACTGTACAAAAATTTACCTTGTCGCCTATTGCATCTTGAACCAGAATCATATCACTTGAGATGTGGAATATTATGTTGCAATCTCTAGCCTCTGTGTCGAAAAAGTTTATATCTTTCTTCAAAATTGACTTTAGATACTTCACTCGCAACCTCGCCGTCTGCCTCTCCCCCGTTTGCATCCAGAAAGCCACACCTACAAACAAAACCTTCATAAGACAACAAACCGGGCAGAGCAAAAACAATTCAAATTTCTAAGAGCCCATTTGATAACGTTTTCGTTTTTTGTTTCCAATTTTATTAAGAAACTTAAAGCATTTAACAGCTACTTATGTTTTTTGTTTCTCATTTTTAAGAAACATTCTCAAAATTACGTAGAAATATTTGAAACAATGCAAACAAATTCCTTGTTTCTCGTTCCCATCTCTAATTTGTTCAAAAACATAAATAAAAATTCTTGAATTCATAGGTGTTGGGTGCATGGAACTCCATTTTTCTTCATTAAAAAAAAAAGAAGAAAATATAAATAAGAAACGGAAACGTTTAACGGAACCTAAAGTTTTCTCTCTAATTCAACCTCAACCTGGAAGACCAACCCGAAAGACTAAACAGTTGGCAAACTCTTGAGTTATGAATATAGGTAAATTTAATATTTTCAATATATTCTAGCAACCGTTTCATGTGTTGCAAACATCAGCATGAAGCTCGACATAGTAATTTGAACTCAGAAACTCCTGCTCTAAGCATCCAATCGTATGGGATTTTGAATTACCTATCCATGCTGATGCCATGACAATGAGGCCCAAATAGACCAAGTACAGAGCATTCTGCCAATGCAAAAATAAAAAACAGAGTTTTTAAATGATATACTGATAGAAGATATAATGTAAAGAATGTACCTCAACAACACGAGAAGACAGTCTATGGGGATGTCTTGACAAATGCCCCAAAGAATCAATCATCCGACCAAAGAGAACAAAGAAAACAGGAAGGGCAGCCCCATGAACAAACGCCCCTAAACTTCCAAATAGCATCAGAAAACAGTCAATAGCATCAGCAGCAGCAAACAGACCAGAAAAAGAAACACTTTTGTTTTTTCTTGGTTTGTCTTCCCGTTCCTCCATTTTCGAACCTGGATCTTGGTCTAATCCCCCATTGGAGGCAAGCTCCATGTCGAAGTTGTAAAGAGGATGAGAAGAACCAAATTTCATGGCTTTTTAAAATATGAAAGAGAAAAAAAAAAGGTGATTCATAAATGTAAAAGCTAACCAACAATGCGGCGACTCAACTGCCGTTTGATTATGGCATTTTTCCATGAAATCAACCCAACAACTCCATTAATTCCCAAATTTGTGGTGGGAAACTTCTAATTTGATTATGATTGGGACCCAGTTTGGAGTTTGGAGGAAATGGCAACTTTTTCATGTGAGGAGGGGCTTGAAAAACCAGTTTGTGCATTAATGGGGTCAATGGGTGAAGAAATAAGTGGGTTTTTTTTTGCAGTTGGCCATGTCTATTCTGATCCACCCAAAAGAATTACTGATTTTCAGAATTGATCAGATGGAAGGAATGAAATTTTCAACACATCTAGACTGAATATGAGGGTTATACTTACACGTGAAACTGAGAATTTAAACTCACGATCTTCCAATCGAATACCATTATAAATATAGTGCAGCATGTTCAAATTATAAGATTTACTCTTGAATGATCCAGCCTTGTGGTTATGGGAACTGCCGCCAGAATTGTTCATAGGCACCATTAATTTTGAAATGAATGGTATGGACTTTCAAAGGAGGACTGAAATTCCTTAACTACCCTTTTGCATGTGGGGTTTCTCTTTAATGCCACCTTCACAAATAATAACACATTTTTGCCACCAAAAAATGCCGCTAATAATACAGCATAAATTGACAATAATGGCTATAACATGCAATGTATTTTGCAAAATGTTAATTTTATTTTAAATTGTTTATTTCTAAATTGGAATTGCAAATCAGTACTACTAATAAATATTGAATCATATAGACTACACGATACTTGAAAGTTGGAAATATTGGAGTGGCTCAGTTTTGGTCAGAATTGGGCTGAATTTTTTATGAGGCCCAATAAGAGGGACTAGGGTCCATGTTGGATATCGTGGCAACTAACTATTTTAATACTGAACTATACATAATTTTGTAAAATGAATGTTAATTATAAAAATAATATAAATTTTGTCTGTTCGCGAATTATATAAAATCACTATTTATGTCTTCTTCTTCTTTTTTTTCTTTTAAGAGGCACGGTTCAAGTTAATATCTTGAATATAACAAATCAAATATTTAACAATAACTTAACATGTTTATAATCTTTATTTATGACCTGAGCATAGTTTATAGTTACCTGAAATAGATATAAAATTTCGACGGTGATTGACATGTATCTCAAATTAAGAAGGTTATGAGTTGTAGTATTAAAAAAATATATTTACAATGATTATTGATCTTATTTAATAATAAAATTATTAAAGATAAAAAAAATATTTAATATTGAATCTCAATAATTAAATAATACATAATGTTAGAATCCATATAAATGAATTAAATTTACCCAACCCATCAACTTAAGCTTTTTGGTTGAGTGGTGGTTTGTTCATTCTTGAGACATAAGAAGAAAATGCGATGAAGAACAAAAAAATTGTAGCTATACAAAATAATATGTGAATTGAGATATATGAGATTACAAGTTAGGACTTATAATAAGGAGTTAGGGACATAATACTCGTGTTGTTGCCATTATTTTCCCCTTTTCCCCTCTCCATTGCAAATGAGTCTTAATTTGTTTGGTATTTTCTTATAAGATTTTTTAATCCATCGCATGTCCAATTTACTTTTTTTTAAAAAAAAAATCTATGCTTTAGAAATCCCATTCAACAACCGATAGTGTGGTTCAAATTTCAAATAAAATGCATTAAAATTTTCATTTTATGAAATAGTAAGTAAATTGTTTTATTTTAATAATATATTTTTTTTATGTCCGTGTGTCGGGACACCTCGACTATTTTAAAAATAATTTATTAATGTCATTAACATTTTAAAAATAATTTAATAATATCTTTTGATGCTGTTGATATTTTAAAAATAATTTATTAATAATTAAAAAACATTTGTATTCATATGTATTTATTTATTATTATTGTTTTTTTTACATATTGTTTTTTTAGTTGAACATGATTTCCATTCATATTTGAATATCCCCAAAAAAATTATAATATTATACCATTGTCACTATTTTATATTTATAAATAATGTTATTATTTAAAAACGACTTAAAAAATTACAATAAGACTAGTATGCTAAAGTGAGCGTAGCTCAACTATTATTGACATATACCTCAAACCATAAAGGTGTGAATTCGATCCCGTTTGTACTAAAAAAATGTGACTAGTATGACTTAAAATGTAAATTCACAAAATAACTATTTTCAGTCGAATAGTATAGATGAAAATATAAAAATCAAACTTAAAATGCGGATATCTCAAAGATTGAGGAGCCCTTTGGACTATTGGTGGATGGATCGATTATATAATAGGGAAAATATACAGTAGCTATATATAAATAAACAATAAGCATAATTTAAATGATAAAATAAAATCATTATCAAATAACAAAGTTCACGAATTTAATTACCCATACTTCCAATTCAAAAATACAGATTGGAAAACAGAAAAGGAAAAAAAAATCACACCGTGAAATAAGAAATATTTTATACGATTACTTAAGATTAGAGTTCCCCATGACAGAAAAAAAATAACGCATGAAGAAACCCCTTTTCTGGCTGATACCTTAATCCCCCAGCGGATTCAATGCACACGAATACGGCTTCAACGGAGGCGCAGAAGCCGCCGGAGATCGTCCGCCGTGGTGGCGCCGTCGTCGACTCCGGCGGCCTCCACATTGCAATTGAGCTTCGCCGGCCTCAAACAAAACTTGGGCAGCGGCAAGCTGCTGGGCGGCGGAGAAAGCGCAAACAAACACCCCGACAGATCCAATTCCTCGACTTTAACGACCCTCTTCGCCGCCGCCGCCGTCGAGGAGGTTCTAGAAGCAGCCCGCCGATCAACCACGGCCGGCGAAAAACTTTTCTCTGATCTCTTAGCGGATTTGGATTTCTTGGGGTTGAGGGAGTGGGACCGGGCCGGTTGAGAAGGGAGAGAGCGGTGCGGCCGTAGAATCGGCGGCGGAAGGAGAGGCGGTGGTTGGAGTTGGATGAAGGGGTGAAATTGGTGGCCGTGGATTATTGACGGAGCCGAGAAGAACCGCGGCGGCGTGCGCAAGAGACCGCCGTGGTTGTTACCGGCGGCGGCGGCTATATTTTCGAGATTGTAGTTATAGTTATTGTTTGAAATTGGAAGTGATCTGGTTTGGTTGTAGCCGGCAGGGGGCGGTCGGTCTAGAAAATATGGATCGGCCATGTCGGATAAGTCAGATCCAAAGGCTGTGATTGATCAGAAATCTGAAAAAATGGATTGGGAAAATTTTGGACTACAATTTTCTCGGGAAAATTAAGAGGTGAGAATTTTTACAAATTTTTAGAAAGAAATTTGAGAAGAGTTTCCTTTTTTTGCTTTTTACGATTAAAAAAGAGAGAAAAGAAAGAAAACATGCAGACGAGTACGGAACTATGCGATGCGACCTGTTAATACCCCAGAAAGAAGAAACCCGGTGGGAGGGGTTTGGATTCACTTCCTCCGTGTATCCTTTTATAGAAAGACGGCACCAAACTTCTTACTTTTTTTTTTAATTTTATTTATACAATTAAAATATAGGTTGGGTAGGTTGACACTTATTTGATATAAGCAAATTTTAATTTTAGATCAGGTCGGTAATTCAATTAGTTAAGTCATTACTAAGTTGTAAAGTTTTAAATTTTATCACTCCACTATTGTTCAATTCAAAAATATATATATATATAATTTAAAATATTTAGGTATTCATGTCTTTTATAATAAATACTAAATTTTGTTAAAGATCATTGAAAAGATATGAGACTTAACAATGGTTTATAATAATAGACATGGCCACTCCTCTCTTTGCCAATTGATTTTGAGATGGAACCCATGAATATTGATATAGTATCAAAGTAAAAAACGTTCAAACAAGCATCCGGTATTTGAGAAGTTTAAATAGTCAACTTAATTGCAATATCAATATTAATGGGATTCCGTATCAAAACCAATTAACATTGAGAGAAGTAATTCATTGTTAGGGTCTCTTGTCTTTTTAAGGTGGGATATTTGACAATGTAGTACTATACTCAACAATTATATCTTACTATTTTAAGTTTCAACTTTTTAGAAATTATATATGTAATATAAATACATAATTTAACAATCTATCATTAAGTAAATGAACCAATGAGATTATCGTTCTCATAGGTATAAATAATTTTTGCTAGTGCCATTCTACCATAATTAAGGGAGGTTGTGTGTGTGTATATATATATATATATATATTTATGAGATGTAGTATGATGTTTCTAACAAAATAAATGTCAAATTATTGTGAGTGATCTGTGTGGAAGTTTAATTATAAAGTTTACTTTAAAACAAATATTTATGTAAAACTTAAAAATTAAGATAAAATATTAAAAAATATTATGGAGAAGAAAATAAAAGTTTAAGCACAATAGAATACTTTTAATGTTTTTTTAATAGCAAAACGTCACTATTAAATTGAAACTCACCGACCAAATCGTGCCCCGGTCTTGGTGCAGGGATTTTGCAGGGCGGCTGCCGCCTTTTCAATCTACACCGTTGGATTTCATTTTTTTCTAAAAATTGCCGTTTGAGCAGATTTTGACCATTGATAGAATCTTCCTCGGTCCACTCGAAGGTACGACACGCGCGCTAATTTCTAACCATACACGTCTTTCAGTTGTAATGTAACGCGCCTCGCGTGCGATTAATTAATTTTCTCTTTTACTTTTCCGGAAAAATGTAAAAGTACTGGTTAAAGCATTTTGTTAATCCTCGACGCTCGCATTTGTATCAGGTTTAATACTTTTTAATTAATATATTAAAAATCCTTAATTAATTTTTTCATTAACATATTAGGATTTGTTCATTAAAAATTGCTTCAAACGTCAAAATCCAATTTATCCATTAACAAAATTCCACCGAGTCGTCAGAAATAAAATCAATTTATTTTAGATAATATCTACTTATCCAAATATGTTACTAAGATAAATATTTAATATTACATAAGTTTTTATTGACATCGTTTAACATATTATTTCATTTAATGAATTAATTGAGAATATGTAATGTAGTGAGGTAAAACTGACAATTTAATTGAAATTATTAGATATCATTGGATGTATTTATAATTTTTTCTACTCTAATAAATTTATTTCTAGAAAATCATTAATTATATGTATTTGGATTGTATGCTACAATTGTACCAATATTAGTATTTATTTATTTATTTTGATAGGTATAATTTTTATTTATTTAGTACATGCTCTTTTTTTAATTCCTTGAAATATAACTTTAAAACTTGAGTTTTATTAACAAATTATTTATTATTAATTGTTGAATCTTACTTAAGAAAAGCTGAATTATGTAAAAATAATAAATAAAATGATATAAAATCATCAAATGGCTTAAACGGTACCCATGCTGACAGAGACTTCTTTTAAATACTTATATTATTATCAAATTGTGTTGTTCACATATACCACTACATGATCGCTTGAATCTTTTTTTTTTTATTATTAAACAAGCTTTATTTTATTTTTATTCCGAATGAAAACAATTAAACTAAAATGTTTTGTCTAGTTGTGTTTGATATAGAGGGAAAAAAATAGATGCAGTTACCTCTAGCAATACAACCCAAAATAATATTAAAAAATACAAGCTAGACAGAATTTACAAATACAACATAATTAGTTGTGTCTACCCATCTAGTTACTGTTGGAGTTGTAAGATATACAACTAGTCCTACATTCATTAGGGAAGAAAGTGATCAATGACATATGATGATAATTATCTCAATTGGTATGAGGTATTTTGGTGAAACTCAAATCATAAAATCGTGAGAGTTATGTCCAAAACGGACAATATCGTATCACTGTGGATATACTTGGAGTATGAGGATATCGTTGTCCTTAACAGGTGGTATCAGAGACATGGTAAAAAACCTAGTTAGTTGTTGGAAGAAATCCTTGGAGACTGAACAAGAGTTATTGGCGAGCCTAATAGTCATTACGAAACTTATGGATTAATCTCTAGATTGGACAAAAAGTGCTTGAAGAGGCGAGTAATGACATACTCTATGCTCGAGTGACGAGCAAGATGTGCCTTGTCAAATTAGGGTAGATTGATAAGATGCTTATCATAGTTAGGTAGACTGATACTATAATAAGATGTCTATCATAATTTGTCCGAGGGGAGGAGATCATTGAGGGTATACGATAGAACGGTCCAAGTTAACATATTAGCATCGGTACTATTTTATACGGGTATGTTTATTTGTTTATTTTCTTTATTATGGAATTTCATAATAATATTACTACTTTTATGTTGTATTCTAGGGAATTCAGAAGATATTGTGTAAAATTCAGAAACAGAATGACATTTATATTATTATTTTTCATTTGTATGTCAAATTTACAGTGAGTTCACAAAGTTCGTGTGTTTAACCTTAATAAATGTAATATATCAAAACACATTAAATTGTTCTGAACATCATAGAGATTCAAAGATAGTTGGAAAATATGTTGAAGAAATAATCCTTATTTTTCCATATTGTTGTATTTATTATCCAATTAAACCAACTCGTGTTTCAAACTGTTTTTCTTAGTTTTATACTAATTTGTATATATATTGGTTCATAATAGTTATAACATTTTAAAATTGTGTATTATTTAAAAACCGTTAACATCATCATCGTCTATAAATTTATTCCAGTAAAATTACTTTATCCATAAAAAAAGTCATTAGAATTATGATAAATAAATAATTTAGAATAGATTGAGAAACGAGATATTTTACTTAGGTATCTTAGATAATAAAGTAAATAAGTAATGGACTAAAATAAATAGTTAATTAATGTATGTCAAATTATTAAATATTATACGTAGGTGAATATTCAATTTATTGAATGAGTAGGCTTGTTTTAGGTTAATCGATATTTTAATGTCATATTGTATTAATATTAATATTACCATGCTATAGCATATTTGTTTAGGATAATTTTATTAGTGTAAATTGATGCGTAAAATATCATATCAAAAGGAAACAGAAAAAGAAAAGCCAACAATGTTTGTGATTGATACTCTGGCAATGAAAATATATTGGTTTTCTTTCACTGTGATTAAAATTTCTTTATAGTTTTTTTTTTCTTGCCTTTTGTTTGATAAATGGATTTTACGTATGGTTAATGGCACTGACATAGTCGGTTGGCTGGGCCCAACGTTGTCTTGTAGCCCAAGTCAACGTGGCAGGGAAACAAAATAACTAAAAAAAAAATTAAATACTTTTTTGTTATTTTAATCTATAATTTCAAAATATTTATTTTAATTTTAATATTTAATGTTTTTTCGTTTATTTTGATTAAAATTTTAACTAAAATTCTTAAAATATTACTATAATTTGTACTCATGATTTATATGGTGTTAAAATTTTGTAAAAAAAATTAAAATTATCAAAATATAATATAAATTATAATGAATTAAAATTAAAAGTGTGTAGATGAAAATAATATTTAAATCTAGAAAATATAAAAGAAGAAAGACAAAAGGGAACTTGTTTGAAAGGAAAAAGGTCTGATCACAACTTTTAAATGTAAAGTTGCCAATGATTCCTGACATACAAGGTCATCAATCGCCTCCATTTAAATAAATAAAATTGGTCGGTTTTATTTTATAATATATTAACTCAGTTTATTTTCAACCGCGAATAATCCACGTGACTTACGTCATTTCTTAAAATATCTGATATATTTTATACGTTAAATTATTAGTTCGTCTATGGAGATTTTTTAAAATTGTATGATTGTATTGTATCTAGTTTACAGCGAAAATATCAGTATTTTTTTTCTTTTGTTTTTTGAGATAATCAACCAAAAAATAATATAATGATTACTGATGGTAGTTCATGGGCAACAAAATTTAGTTTTAACGAGTAATTAAAATTGGTTAATCAATATTGACTTAAATAAGTCAATAATTTGCCATTGTGATGCTATTGGGCAAATGACTAATTATTCCACTGTTCTCTTCTTCTTCTCCATCCATTGATGTCAAATATTTTACGACTAATCTCTTAACATTAGAGTGTTGATATATGACATATTTATCGAGAAGGCAACTTTTGTATGTTGATTGGTTTGCTCATCATGCTTCTACCCTTCCTTTGAATCTTCATATTTGTGAGGAATTCCTTCTTCATATATCTTTTAATCTCTATTATTTATACACCTTTTTAAAATCTAATCACTATTGTTTAAAAAATTCCAATTAAGTCCTTAATTTATTTGTTAAAGGTCTATCAAATCACTCAATTATCATATATATCACTTAATTTTAATACTAACCAACAGTGAGTTATAGGTCAAAATTCTTTGAAGTTTATCATAAAATAATTCTAAATTATTTTTAAACATTACGGATGAAAACATAAATTTAGCTTTAAAAAATCATACAAATTAGACAATAATGAGTAGATATGGTGGAATAATTCACCTTTGTCGAAAACACATGAAAACTATGCACCCAGTTTGCAGTAAGAAGTAGAGGCCAGACCGGGCAGTATTAATTGGGCCATGAAGCCCAATGGAGTACTGAAATAAAGAATAAGGCCCAATAGGGAGCCCATTATGGGTCTGGCAGTGGAGTGCCGGCGGGCCGAGGGCGTGGCAGCAGAAACGAAAGCAAAACGGATTTTGTTTGTGATACGGGTCAGAAATAGAATTGTCCATCATCACAAATTTCCAGAGGGAACTGAAGAAACTGGGTGGCTTTGAGAAACGAGAATCAGGAATCAGAGGCTTTTTTGAAGCCGTCATGTCGTAATCATAAATCAATCCGTCAGTCGCTCACAAAATTTCCAGTATAAGAAACAAAATCGACATTTTTTTCAAAGCTGTGTTTTTTCTTCTTCTGCTGCTGCGTCAGACGATCATTATGAAAGAAAGAGCAGACGGATTCGTATTTTATTTTGTTTTATAATAATCTCCAGACGCTCTGTTTGCACGTGAAGCCACCGTTTTAGCCACGGCGATCCAATTATTTCTTGTTCTTTTCTTTCGCGAAACTGATTGCTGAATCGAGTCCAATTCAATTTAAATTTATTTCAACAATAAACGCAAATAGATTCTTGTTGGATATGTCAGTTTCCCAATTTTGTTGAGTAATTGGTTCGCCTTTTTACCTCATTTCAGCATTTAAAGTAAGTTCCAGATGAGATGAGTTGGTGACTTAAGTAACAAAACTTTGCACTTCTGTATGCTCGGTTACATATATTTTAAAGTCAAGTTAATACTTAGTTTTAACCGTGAGTTAGAGTCAAATCGAACTGTCGATATATATATATATATATTTGATATATGGAAGTGTCCGACATTTAATGTTGGAAAACACATAAGAATTACTAATTCATGAAGTAGATGACCTGTGATATTATAAGAAGTATGCTAAATTTCTTGGAGTATAATGAGTAAGGATGAATATTCTAATTCATAAACTTTTAGTCGCAAGCCGGTGCTTTAATCGGTTGAGCTATGCTCAAATTGGTAAACTAAAATTAGTTTTGGTATACAAGTTACTTTCGAATAAGATTCTAACTTAAATTTTGCCCAACACTCATTATTAAATATTTACCATTCTTAAAAGTAAATTGCTAGAATTAAAATGTTATTGTAATAACTATAGAAACTTTGTAGATTTAAATGGTTAGACGTTTATATATCTTTTTGTGAGAGATGATAAAATTATTATAGAGGCATGTAGTGTGGGTTCTCTTACCTTTCCTTGTTTATCAACTTTTTACCTTGGATTATTATTAAAAGATTGGTTGTTTTTAAAAATTAATTAGTTTAATAATATAGACATTAATCCATGCATACGAAAATACATCATATTAATATAGTATTGATATTTAATAATTCTTTATATCAACCTGATCAAAGATAATCTTTTCTCATGAGGATCAAATTTGTCGAATTGGGGATTTGAAAATAAGGTGGGGATGGAGACTAAAAATTGTTGTGAGGATTGAAGAGGTTAAGTGCACCTTTAATATCATATTTATGCCTCTTCCACTGTAAGTTCAAATTATTTCTTATTTCAATAGGTTAAATTACGCGATTAGTTATTGAATTTTCAAATTTGTATCTAACAGGTCCTTAGACTTTGAAAATGTATAATAGATAGGTATTTAAACTTTCAATTTGTGTCTTATAAGTTCATGAACTTTAAAATTGTGTCTAATAGGTCATTGAATTTTCAATTTCATGTCTAATAGATCCCTATCTACTTTTTTTTTCAAATTAATTGATCTAATCGACATAAATATGAATTTTGTAACTAATAGGATCATCATCTTTCTATCGTGTTACTTAAATAAGTAAATTTAAAAAAGATGTTGATTAGGTCAAGAATCTATTAAATACACAATTCTAAAAATTGAGGGACTTACAAATACACATACAAAATTGAAAGTTGAGTGATTTATTGGATATTTTTTAAAATTCATTGACTATTGATAAATACTTAAAAAAAACGAGAGACCCAAAAAATAAAAACTATATTTTTGGACACTAGAGAATAAATTGCTCCACATGTGAAGTCTTGTCTTGTCAAACGTTTGTTTCTTGCAATAAATTTTCCTTCAAAGGGGATGTATGTATGAATAGTAGTGTTTCTATAAAAACAAATCCCCCATAAATGATTTCTCATTAATTGACTATTGACATTAAAAGAACGGTAAATTTTTTTTAAGAAACAAGCTATGTATTTGGAAAAGAAAGCTTCTAGCATTAAAATAATTTGGGATGATTTCCTACCTAATTTGGTTCATATTTAGCTACGCCATTATCTATTTCATTACTTTATTTAGCAAGTTGACGTGATTTGAATGTCAAATGACACCCTTTAGAAATTTTAATTGCATTTTTTGTTTTTATAAAACCTAATTAAATGAACATAAAAATACTTTGTTTTGAGTCTTAAATGATTAATTGACACCATAATTGAAAATGGAAATACTTAGAAAATATGAAGTAAAAATAAAATAAAATTAGAAAAGAGGGACTATAGGATTCAGCGTTTCCTTAAAAAACATATCATTTTTGGATGGTAGAGAAAATTAAAGTTTATTACTGTTTTTTTCTTTTCTTTTCTCTCGATATCTTAAATCGGTGTCCCCATTTGTTTTATAAAACTTAATTTTCATAATTTGTTTTTGCTAACTTGTATACTGGTAGCCAACGTTTTAATTTAATTTAAAATATATGCAAATATCAATATTTAAATTTTTTTTTAAAAGACTTAAATTATTTAGTTTTCACCATCTCTTGGTGGGAAGTATATGCCAATTACCGTTAAGTTATGCTCGCTTTCGCTCAATTTTTTGGTCTAAATTGTAATGCTTGACATTTTCCCTATTTAAAATTTGAAAATATAAATTGTTTTAGAGTAGGTTGAAATAAGAACTTATTTCAAATATTTTAAATCAATACTTGATTCGATATTATAATGAAATAGAATTTTAAACGATTTAAATATACTAATAATTAGTTATTGATATTGATCGGTTCATAATACTTTACATTGTAAGTTCGAATTCCACCTGTGTTGAATTTAAATAATAATAATAATAATAATAATCATCCGCTATTGTTTTGGTATTTTAGAGCAAATGGTATGAAGATTCTTTGATCTCCACTCGTACGAATAAAAGCAAAAGCATATTGTTTGGCTTCTCATCAAAAGACCAATTTAATTTCTGTAAATATATTCCTCTAGAGTAGACCGAATCCTAATTGCAAAAAATGCACGAGTTTGAGTAGGAGACAGAAGAAATGGTTAGTTAAAGTTCAGTACATTATTTTGATTCCTTGATCATATATTAGTTTTCAATTTTGATTTTAATGTTATAAAATATTTAATTTTATCTCTACAGTTTACGGTAGTTTCAATTAAACTCGTACTCAATAAGATTTTATTAATATTAATGAGGTTTCATCTCAAAATCAATTGACAATGAGAGGAGTAGTCCATGTTTATTATAAATCATTGTAAGGTCTCTTCTCTTTTCAATGTGCTTCAAGATCGTGGCTCTTTTGGCTCATCGATCATGGCCGGATCCTATTTTTGGACCGGTTGCTCGTTTGATCGTTTTGGGCTCTGATACTATATTAATATTCATGGGTTCCATCTCACAACCAATTGACAATGAGAGAAGTAACCCATATTTATTGTAAATTATTGTAAAGTTCATTTTTTTTTTTAATGTTGGATGCTTAACAAATTTAAGATCAAAACACTATTAATTTTAAAAAAAAGATTAGAAAAACTCGATGTACTTTGGAATGTCAAATATTAGGTAGGGAGGAGTTATTTTATGAGTGGCCAATGGCAGCAATTTATACCAAAAGGGATTTGTTTGATACAAAAGTAGTAGCATTTATTCGCCAGAACACACCCTTAGATTCCATTAATTTGAAAAAAAAAAGAAAAGTTTCAATTCTTCACCACTAATGGTGAGAATTGGAATATGTTCTTCCAACTCATAGTGGATTAACAGAACATTTGTTAAAAAAAAATAAAATCAAATTAATTGCGATGGAATTGATGCTATTTCGAATTCAAGCGGTTCTTAGATTATGCGCACTGCCCCACTTCTCCACTTTTCCCTCTTCCCAAAGCCAAATCCACTTTCTTTCCAAAAACGTAAACTTGAAGCATTACTTGCATCTCCAAAAACCACACGAAAAATAAATAAATGTGGTTGTTTTCATTTATATATAATCACTAGATATTAGATATATGAGGAAGAAATATATATACCATGCATGTGGTCCGAGAGTGGTCAATTAAAAAAAAGAGGTGAGACGATTCGAAATTTCATTTTTAAAAGGATAAGTAATGTGTTAACTGATTGAGCTAAGTTTATTTTAAAGAATAGAGTTAGACACTTTTGTTTTAAAAGGAGTAAAATTTTACATTACAACTTTCAATCCCTTTTAATTTTAAGAATTGCCCATCATCTAAATACTTGCTTGACTCTAATAATCAATTGACAATAAAAAAAGGTAACCAAACTATTTACCAACTTTGTTTTGGTTGATGGTCGCCAATTTTTTTAGTGGAGGGTCGAAGTAAATAATATTTTTGATTAGTTAAATTTGGATTTTTTTTTTGTATAATCTTTTTGTTTTTTAGGAGCTATAATGTGAGGGACAGTCGTGATGGGGATTGGGATATGTATGTAAGGTTGGACCCTTGCAGTGGGTTGACTTGAATTGAATAATTTTGTTTCTAGAAAAAGGGAACAGGGTGAGTTATGGTGAGGTGGGGAGCAGGGGATAAAATCCGGAAGGCCCAATGGGGAAGGAGAGTGAGTGGGCCTACAAAATAGAGGAAGAGTGGACTTTGCGCTGAAAGACGAAATGGAAAGGGAGAGTCAGAGGGGAAAGTGTCTGTTGGGAAAAAGACGGAAACAGCCTTTGGTTGGGCCCTCAACAATCACACAAAGCCCATTCCCTATTCTGTCTTAGTAAAACCACACCATTTTTTTAATCAATTAAATTTATTTCTTTTCCATCTCCATGTCCACGTCGGACCAAGAACGATACGACACGACGCGCGAGATGACTTACCAGAACCGGGGTGGGTCCCACTTCCCTACTCATCACACGCCGTCAACCACACGTTTCAGATCACTTCCTACTTCCATTTCAAACGACGCCGTTAGGTATTACGGTCCAGACAGAAGACCAGTACCATCAATCCGTCGGTCGGCGTCTAATCTAATCCCTCGTACATGATGCGTGGGGCCCAAAAATGGCCGGAGGTAGCGCAGTCGTAGAGCTTAGGATAAGACGGCCTCAGCGGATTCCATACTCGCAGCCTCGCTTTCGAATTGGATGTTTCAGATTTGTATTTTCTTCGTCAGTTTTTTAATCTTTACCGCCATCGCCTATTGGAGCTCTGAATTGTTGCTGGCTTTGATGCCATTGCCATTGGCATACAAGTAACGCGAACGCAAACGCCAACTTCATATTCTCTTATTCATCATCTTCACTGGTGTTCCGATTCCAAGGAAGAAGACGAAGCGCTGAGACGATGAAGAAAAAACCGCTTAATCCTGTTGTTTTACTCCACATTATCTTCGTTTTACTTTTCTCTGCCTGTTTTTGCTTCGCCAATCGTGATATGGAAGCGCTCTTGCAGATGAAGAGCGCCTTGATTGGACCGGGGATGTCGGGGCTTCACGATTGGGAGCCGTCGTCATCGCCTTCTGGACATTGCGCTTTCTCCGGTGTCTCATGCGACGTCGATTACAGAGTTGTTTCGCTTAACGTCTCGAATTTTCGTCTATTTGGCCGGATTTCGCTGGCGATTGGAATGCTGGACAAACTTGTGAACCTAACATTGGTGAATAATAATCTCACTGGAGAGCTTCCTCTGGAAATGGCGAAACTCACGTCCCTTAGGACTCTTAACCTCTCCAACAACGCCTTCCGTGACAATTTACCGGCGGAAATCATGCTCGGAATGACGGAACTCGAGGTCTTCGATATTTATAACAACGAGTTTAGCGGGCCGCTTCCGGAGGAGTTCGTGAAGCTGAAGAAGCTTAAGTATCTTGACCTCGGCGGATGCTACTTCACCGGTCAGATTCCGGAGGTTTACTCTGAGATGCAGACGTTGGAGTTCTTGAGCGTTCGGGGAAATGGGCTTAGCGGAAGGATTCCGGCGAGTTTGGCGCGGTTGAAGAATCTGAGATATCTTTACGCCGGGTATTTTAACCATTACGACGGCGGAATTCCGTCCGAGTTTGGATCGTTGAGTTCCCTTGAGCTTCTCGATTTAGGATACTGTAATCTCTCAGGTGAAATTCCTCCGAGTTTGGGGAATTTGAGGCACCTGCATACTTTGTTTCTACAAATAAATAATCTTACTGGTCGGATTCCCTCGGAACTTTCTGGTTTGGTTAGTCTCAAATCGCTGGACCTCTCGCTGAACGAACTCACCGGAGAGATACCGGCGAGTTTCGCGGCACTGCAGAACATTACGCTGATCAATTTGTTCAGCAACAAACTTCACGGTCCAATTCCTTCTTTCGTCGGTGATTTTCCGCATCTCGAAGTGCTTCAGTTGTGGAGCAACAATTTCACGCTCGAACTCCCCGAGAATCTCGGGCGCAACGGAAAACTGTTTCTGCTCGACGTGGCCACCAACCACCTCACTGGACTCATTCCTCCGGATTTATGCAAAGGTAGTTTGAAGATTTTGATTCTGTTGGATAATTACTTCTTCGGGCCCATCCCTGAGGAACTAGGACACTGTGCATCGCTCACGAAAATAAGAATTGCGGGAAATTTCTTCAATGGAACGGTTCCGGCTGGATTCTTCAATTTTCCCGTGTTGGAGCTACTCGATGTCAGTTATAATTACTTCTCCGGCGCCCTTCCATATCAAATGTCAGGAGAGTCTCTTGGAAGTCTACAGCTTAGTTACAACCACATCACCGGGGAAATTCCGGCGGCTATTAAGAATTTAAAAAACTTGCAGGTTCTTTCTCTGGATCATAACCACTTCACCGGAGAGTTGCCTTTGGGAATATTTGAATTTAATAAGTTGCTGAAGATCAATATGAGCAATAACAACATAAGCGGCGAAATTCCGCATTCGGTCGTTCACTGCACGTCTTTAACGTCAATTGATCTCAGTGTAAATTTCCTCGTAGGCCAAATCCCCAAGGGAATTTCGAAACTGAAAATCTTGAGCGTCCTGAATTTTTCGGGAAATCGACTGACGGGCCAAATTCCGAACGAGATTCGGTCGATGATGAGTCTCACGACTCTAGATTTGTCACACAACAACTTCTTCGGTAGAATTCCCACCGGCGGCCAGTTTTCGGTATTCAACGTCAGCGCATTCGCCGGAAACCCTAACCTCTGCTTCCCCAACCACGGGCCTTGTGCATCTCTACACAGCAATTTCAGATCCTTTAAGCTGATCATTCCAGTCGTTGCGATATTTACTGTCCTGTTATGCATACTCGCCGCTGTTTACCTCCGGAAGCGAAAGAGGATTCAGAAATCAAAGGCTTGGAAGCTCACGGCGTTTCAACGCCTGAACTTCAAAGCGGAAGACGTCCTCGAGTGCTTAAAGGAGGAAAACATCATCGGCAAAGGCGGCGCCGGCGTGGTGTACCGTGGATCTATGCCGGACGGTTCCATCGTCGCGATCAAACTGCTGTTGGGAAGCGGCCGGAACGACCACGGTTTCTCCGCCGAAATCCAGACACTAGGGCGAATCAAGCACCGGAATATCGTCAGGCTTTTGGGCTACGTGTCGAACAGAGACACGAATCTGCTGCTGTACGAGTACATGCCCAATGGGAGCTTGGACCAGAGGCTGCATGGAGCGAAAGGCGCACATCTGCACTGGGACTTGCGGTACAAGATCGCGATGGAAGCCGCCAAAGGGCTCTGTTACTTGCACCATGATTGTACGCCGCTGATCATTCACAGAGACGTGAAGTCCAATAATATACTGCTGGATAAGTTCTTTGAGGCGCATGTGTCGGACTTTGGGCTCGCCAAATTCTTGCAGAACGGCGGCGCGTCCGAGTGCATGTCCTCCATTGCCGGCTCCTACGGCTACATCGCTCCAGGTTTGTTCTCTCATCTGATTCTTCATCATCATAAGTAATTTCTATAATAAGTTCTGTTTCTTAATTACATGACCGATACAATTTAGGAGTACGTAAGTTGTTGTGTTGTGCCCTAGTTTATTGTTATTAGATTGTAGAGTATTAATGGGATTAACTTATTCATTTTCACTAATAAACGTGATTAACTTGTTGATTAAAATAATTTGAATAATTAAGTTGGAATTCAACTGACCACAAAATTAGTGATTAGGTGCTTGTACAGTGAGAACAAACAAACAAAATCTGACAACACTTTCATTTGATTCGGGATCTGTGGGCCGAACGACTTCCGGCAGCCCATATACATGCGGGTTACTTTCTAGAAAGTCCCTAAACTCAGATGGGTTTGATCTATTGATTCTGTTTCTAGGTATTAGAATTCATTTAAACTATTTTATATAAACTATTCTAGATATCTTATAAATGATTAAGATTTCTTCTAGCAAACAGAAATTTTTGATTGGCTCGACTTTTTTTTTTGCTATACTTACAAATCCGGAAATTTTATTTTTTGTCTATTAAAAATATTTGTAAATATGAGTTTTTTTTTTCTTGTCTTGCAAGATTGTAATATTTGCACCATCTTCATTTTGTCCTAATTGCAATTAAAATTATTTGTCACCCATTACAATTTACCTATTAACAATATATTTTATTAATTCAATAGCTGTAGGGTAGGAAATAGATAAGTTCGATATATATATATATGTTATTAATATTTGCTGTTTTATCTTTCAAATTTGACTAAGATTTGGTTTCCATTTCCCTCGAGAAATGGAAAAGAAGTTCCATACATTTAATTTCCGAAATGGAAATCTACTAATTATGGGCAATGGATTTTTGTTGTCTTCATATTTAATTTTGGTGCATGATTGAGATCAAAATCTCAGATGGTTTATTTGAATTGATTATCTTGTGTTTTTGGTGCCAACCCAAACCGGACAACAGAATACGCCTACACACTGAAAGTGGACGAGAAAAGCGACGTGTACAGCTTTGGTGTAGTACTGCTGGAGCTGATAGCCGGGAGGAAGCCAGTGGGCGATTTCGGAGAAGGCGTGGACATAGTGAGGTGGGTCCTGAAAACCACATCGGAGCTGTCTCAGCCGTCGGATGCAGCCTCAGTATTAGCCGTGGTGGACTCGCGGCTCACCGAATACCCTCTCCAATGCGTGATCCACCTCTTCAAAATAGCGATGATGTGCGTGGAGGAAGACAGCTCCGCAAGGCCAACCATGAGGGAGGTCGTCCACATGCTCTCCAACCCCCCAAGGTCTGCCCCTACCCTCATCGACCTCTAATAAAACACACTTTTTTCTGTCAATAAAAATGAAGCTGCCAAACATCTCATCAACTCTTAACCAACAAAAAGAAGATATTTAGATATGTATACATGAATCTATCTGTAATTAACTAGTATTGTGAGGTGATTAATGGCGTGCTTATGTTATCTAATCTGTGAGTAGTGGTCGTGAACATATTTTGTACTTCAAATGTTAATATATGGATTGGTATCTTGGTTGTAGTGTATTAATGTTTGCTTTAATAATAAATTTTCTTGATGTAATTTCTTAACTGAAGGGTTGGGCTCCAAGTTGGTTAGAAATTGCTGGCTTGATCTTGGTGGTACTAATTACTTTACTGCCCGGTGTTTCTATTTATTTGGTCTAATTCGAAGATTATAACTTCTAAGTTTGACATCTCCAGTTGTGTGGGCGCAGGCAAAAAAGTGGAAAAATTAAGAGAATTTAAATAATTTAATGGCTAGTGAGTAGATTAGGGGGGCCATTATCTTCTTACTTTTCCTTTTTTTTTTTTCTCGTTTTGTTGTTTGTAAGAACGAAATACAATAAACTTGTGGGGTGATTATATTTTTGTTTATGGTATTTTTTTACTGCATAAAAAAAAACAAATAATCAGTTTAGTTCGTCCGAAACAAAAACTTATTTTGCAACTCTTTGGTGTTTTCTTTTTTAATATTACTGCATTCATAAATAAATAGACACTAGAGTTTATCTCTCTCTGTTCGAGATTATACACATTAGTTTTTAGTTTTTGGATAATTTTTAATAAGATATTTACTTTTAAGATTTTCAATTTGCTCTAAATGTTTAAAATATATTCAATTGGGTCATTTGTAGAAGAGATTTGTTAAGTTTATAATTTGCCACTAATTTTTTTTTATTAACGTAATGATCAACTAAATTCATTTTCTTCAAATTATTTGAATGACATATTCATGTGTTTAAATGTAATAGTAAAATATTAATTTGGCTTTTTTCCCTAATAAATTTTTGCATAAACAAGGAAGGGTTTAATTGATATTTTTTAATATACTAGGAGTAAAATTTAAAATTTAAAAATATTAATGATCAAATTGAATGACATATTCATGTGTTTAATGTTTTACCATAAATTTTACGACAGGTAAATTATTAAAAAGAAAATCTAAATTTTGAAAAATGCTTTAATCTTGTATTAAAATGTATTTGTCTACTGAATAATTCTCTATTATTGAAGTTTGTTTTATAGGAGGGAATTACAAAATTAGCACAAAAATGAATATGTATTTATATATATAGCATTAAGTATAAAATTTTACAAAAATGACATAAATTACAAACTTATACATAGACCAATTACTTTTGTGACATTTTCTAAAAAAACAAAAGTTCATGAAAATTTTATAAATACATATTTATTTTATTTCATTTGGTATAATTTCTTTTTTTTTTTTTCCATTTCGTGTGATTTGGCACGTCATTTTGCTGGTTCTTTTGTTGGCCGATTCATTAAGTTCAATTTCTTTAAATGATTTTTGTGCTAGTTTTAGTCAATAAATGAAGTTGCTTGTCCTCATAATTTGACAAGTATTGTTAAACATTTCGATAACAAATCATAACATTAGAATAGCATAAATTAACGGAGAATGCCAAATGTCATAAATAGTTAATTAATATTTGTATTGATGCATATATATGATATTTTGCTTAAAATTTAAATGATTTATTCTAACTTAAGATACGTGAGAGAACTTTCGCTTAGAGGTCGTTTATTTTCTTTTTGTGCTAATTTATTTTACAAGTGCTAATCAAATTACTCTAATTTATTCAACATAGAGATGATTGATGATTAGCTTAACCACTAACTCATGCTTGAATTGATGGATCATACTATTACTCGTAAGACTTAAACCAATCTTCACATTTTAAATACATCAAAATTATTCGTCACATACCAAACATGTTTGAAAGTAGTTAGTTAGGGTTATAGTTTAGTGTCATCAAGTGACTCACAACTAAATAACTGACATAAGTATGATTAATAATCAAAATTTAAATTAAGATTACTTATTTTATAATCTGCCCATGAATTATGGTCTCCTAATACATATCACTCATTAGAAAAATATGACTCTTTTGGCAAACTATGGTACATTTTCTTAAAAAAAAGGTAAAAGCATATAGACAATTGGTTCAAAGTCCAAATCCTTTTACACTGCAATTATTTTCTTTCAAATTAATAATTAAAAGAGCCTACAAAAAGGCATTCCGTTTGCCAGAAAGTGACAGCTTCTGGATTTCTTCGGTCCGAGCCGAACATGTCCGGTTCATATATATCACATCCCGGTTGGAACCGTAAGTTGTGTGTCGCACGCGTCCCTCGTGCCGTCATCCCATCGCTTACAAAGATCAAAATAATAAAAAAAAAAGAAAAAAAAGAAAAGAAAAACATAGAAATCACGATTGGAGCCAGAGAGAGAGAGAGAAAAGCAACGTTTTCGTTTCTTCTCTCTCTCGCTCGATGTGGGGGAAGGTTTCACAGACGACAAAACGAGGGTTTTGTGAAAACGGAAAAGAGAAAGAAAGCTTAAGTTCTAGAGAGAGAAAATCCTCATTCATCACCCGGAGGAGAGAGAAATTCGGAGCAGAGGGAGTTTGTGGAGCTCCTATTTCTCGCCGAGTCTCAACCTAGGGTTTCAAGTTCTGTTGGCAAGGCAAGACACTCAATACTTCTGCATCCTTGCATTTTATTTACTCATTCTTAATTGGGTTTTTAGTTTTATTCCGGAATCCGTATCTGCGCATTAATTTACACAAATCACCTATTGAAATTTGCATTTCATTTTCATCCACGCCGTTCTTTGTTTAAAGACCGCAAAGCAGGGTGACCTCGTTTGATAATTTCCATTTTCTCTGCTCTAACCTATCATCTTATACTGGGGTACGTCCATAGGTGCGAGTTTCCAAATCTCGTTTGGCTTTTTTTAGAGTAGACGGAAGAACTGCTTACTCGACTCTGGATTTTATTTAGAATTATTATTGTCTTAGTTATCACGTTTTATAGGTAGCAGGGTGCTTTTGAAATTTCAGTAACTAAAACTATCCTTTCTGGGGTGATAGTTATAACTTTCCCTCCTCAACTGGTCTTTCAAAGTAGTCCCTGATTTTGGTTGTAGCACTTGGTACTGCTTTAAGTTTCGTAGGTTATCCTAGTGGAACCCTCTATAAACGTAGTAGTTTGTTTTCCAAATCTGATTTTCTTTTTCATCATTATTCATTGGCAAATCGTGTTTGATTTTGCCTTTTAGAAAGTTGAGCATTGATGAAGGTCTTGCTCGTGATCACCCATTATTTTGGTGAATGGGTTGATAATTCTGTCTACAGTCAAATAGGTTTATTGACCGTTACTCTTATATCTATATCTATAAACTAATGTGCTTTCAGGGTGATATGGAATATCGTCTTTCTTTTGTTGTTTTAGGTACATCTTTCGTTGGTTGCAATCAATAAGATCATTGCTTGTTGGTATAGTAAACTGAGAAAGTCATTTTTTGGTTTTATCGATAATACCATACTTGTTATCTATATTGAATACCCTTGAACTTGAAGGTCATCAACCAGACAGTTTTGGTGCAAGAACAATTAATGATAGTATAATATTTTAATGTTTAAATTATAACTTACTAATATAGTTACTATTAATAGGATTAAGATGCTAGTATTTTCTTTCGCTTTGATTAATATTTTTGGGTTATTGATATTCAGTTTCGTTATGTATTCCCGTATTATGTCAAGTCTTATCTGAACTTACAGAATAACATGATTATATTTACCATGGTCGTCTTAAGTTTTCTTATGTTGGCTGGACGTGACTTCTGATACTTTTTTCCATATAATTTATTTTGAGTGTACTATAAGACAGATTTTTGACCAATTTGTTGAGTTGGATGCTTGTGTCGTAATCAATGTTTCATTTCAGGCCTTCTATAATCGAGAAACTGCATTATTTTGTATAGAACAATAGTTCAGGTATATCTGCTGTGCCTGTTTGAAGATTAATTTGATTTTTGAACCCCAATATTTTCAAACATTTTTCCCATATAGTTTACATAGAACAGTTTTTCGCTGATAATGTAATGTGCTTGTTAGTTTGAACCATCACCTTGTAACTCATTTGATAACAAATATGCAATAACCTCAGTTTATCTCTGCATGCATACTTTCCCTAGTTTTAGGAGTCTGTTGATTAACAAGTATATTTTCTCATTTGCAGTGTTGTTTCATAATCTTGGCCTGGTAGTCTGCTAGATGGATGAAAAGGTTCTATCATCTGATGCTCTCAATGATGGTATATGAAGCATGATGACACTTGAGGACTTCTTTACCTTGACTGAAATAAAAAATGGGCTTACAGCCCCATGTAGAGTTGAGGAATTGATCAATGTTATGCAGAAGGAGAAGGATTGTTTTGTGAAGAATGTTAGCGATGCAACCAGGCACTGGGCTGCTGTTGCAGGTGCTATTGCTGCTACGGAGAATAAAGATTGTCTTGATCTTTTTATCCAATTAGATGGACTGAACTTTATTCAAAGATGGCTAAAGGATGCTCAAGAGTTTAGTAATGATACAAATGATAGCACCGTGGAAGAGTCAATCATTGTTTTGTTGCAAGCACTTAAGAAACTTCATATAACTGCAGAAAAGTCCATTTCTTCTGGGATTTTGTTTACTGTTAAAGGTCTTTATGAAAATACTGACCATTGCAAATCTAGGTTTGGGAAGGAATTAAGCGCACTCCTTGACAGATGGATGCAGGAGATAAATGATAAAGCTTTGCTTCGTGACACAGAAAATGTTGGTATACATTTTGATGAAGAGAATTCAAGTATTGCTCATGGGGGAGGAAGGTCATCTGCTTCAGGTGGATCTGTTTCAAGAGAATTAGCCAGTGATGGAAAACAAGTACCAGAACCTGTCAGAGAGAAAATATTTTCAGGAAGCCCTGATGCTCTTCACCCAGATAAGAATGAAGATTCAAAGGTTCAGTCTCCAAGAAATGAGCTCGACTCTCAGTTGATTTCAGGAAATTCAGTTGTGAAAGATAGATCTCCAGATTTGGCATCAAACTCTGCTGTTATGTTAGTTCCAACTGAGGATGTCTCGAAGAAGGAAGAAACACCTCTGTGTTCTGTTGGAGGAGGAACCTCAGCTAGTGTGGCCTGTAGCCTTCCAGTTGCAAGGGAAGGCAGTGATACTGAACAGTTAGATGGTTCGAAGAAGTTGAATGAGTTGCCAGAGGTTGAAAACCAGGTGCATAAGATTGATGGCTCTTCTGGTAGGTCATGTGTGACAGAGAAATCAGATATCTCTTCACACTCTCCCATGCAGGATTCTGGAACTGGTTTAGAAGGATTTGATGCTGCCAACGGTGAAGAGTCTGCTAAAGAAGCTCCAGCTCAACAAGATAATGATGGTCTTGACAATGCTGGTAATGCTGGTGTCTGTCGACGTAGTTCTAGTCTTGATAGTGAGAGAGTTTCCACACTAGATTCGACCAGTGGGATATCTGATAAAAAAATAAACTACTCTAGTACACCAGGGTTTAAAACTGCAGGTTCAGAGGGTGAGCGCTATCGAAATGCTCTCCGGGATTTGTCAATGAATGGGAGTCTACTAGGAAAACTTGAGGATTGTGGGGCTTCTTTTTCGAGGATGGAAGACTTTGGACAAGTTAATGGAGACAGACAGCGTCGGAGAAAGGAAGATGACAGTCTAATGACTGATTCGGAATTCTCGAAACCAAAACTAAATTCCAAAACTTCAAACATAATTGATAAGAGGTCAGATATGGAACTTGAGTATGGGATAGTTGATGCGCTGGAGGTTGCTCGGCAAGTAGCTCAAGAAGTAGAAAGAGAAGTGGTGGAATATAGAGAGCCATCCTGCAGCTCTTCTTCTGATAAAGTGTCTGATGGTGGAATCAGGCCGCTGGGTAAACCAGATACCATGGTGGAAAAACAGGACCTGCCAACTGATCTCCATGGAAGGGAGATTCAATCTGCAAAAAGTCATGTTGCTGAATCATATTCTGATGCGGAGACATGCTTAACTCATCCAGATAATTTGGATACTCAACCAGAAAATGTAAACGAAATGGAATCGTCCCTGGTCACTGAAGCAGCTCGAGGGGCAGAAACAAGTACAGAAAAAGGATTTTGTGAATTTGATCTAAATCAAGAAGTATTTAATGATGATACAGAGCAGTTAGCAACTCCAGTGTCTTTACCGGTATCTGTTATCTCTGTGTCTAGACCAGCTGCTTCTTCTGGATTGCCTCTAACACCTTTGCAGTTTGAAGGGACCCTTGGATGGAGAGGCTCTGCAGCCACCAGTGCTTTCCGCCCTGCTTCCCCACGTAAAGTTCCTGATAGTGATAGGACTCTTTCTAGTGGTGGAAATTCTGATAGTTCGAAGCAGAGGCAGGACTTTCTTGACATTGATCTGAATGTGGCTGAGACTGGAGACGAGACCAGGAAACAAAACCTGGGATCATCTTTCCCTCCATCGGGAGAGTTTTTAGTTGAAAGTGGACAAAGAAGATCTGGGGGGCTAAAGCTAGACCTCAACTGCGCTGGTGACGATGTGGATGCTCCAGCATCAGATTTGAGAATGGAGGGACCCTTTAACAATCAGAATAGCTACAGTGCTTCTCCGGCCTGCTCTTCGTCATCAATGCAACCTTTGGTGAGGAATATTGATTTGAACAATAGGCCATATGTTCAAGGTGATGCTTCAGATCAAGGTCCTGGTAAGTACTGTCAAAACGCAAGTGCTTATGGAGGGCCTAGTACAGATGCATCTGTTATTTCCATCATGGGTACAAGGGTGGAAGTTAGTAGAAAAGATTTTGCTCTTCATGCTTCATCCTTGCCAAATGGCAGAATTGTTGAGCCTGCTGGGATGGGTGCTACTTTGGCGAGAACAGGAGATATATTAGGGATGAATTCTGCGGTCTCTTACCACCAGACTCCCTTTATTGGTTACAATGGACTGACACCAGGGCCTACCATTTCGTTCTCAACCATGTATGAACCTAGTGGTTCTATTCCTTACATGGTTGATTCAAGAGGAGCTGCTGTTATGCCTCAAATTATGGGCCCTATGTCAGCTGTTCCGCCTTCCTCTTACGCTCACCCACCATTTATCATGGGCATGCCAGATGCACAGCTGACTCCTAATGGCGCTGCTCATTCACGTCCTAAATTTGATTTAAATTCTGGATTAGGTGATTCTGGGGGTTTAAAGCAGCTTCTTTTCCCAGGTCATCTCCGATCCATGGAAGAGCAGTTGAGAGCTAATGTGCAACCCTCAAGTTCTGGAGTTGGTACAAAAAGGAAAGAACCAGATTGCCCCGATGGTGGGTGGGAAGGGTATCTACTAAGCTATAAACATCAGCAGCCTCCATGGAAACAGTAATCCTCCCTCTCATGATCTCGTTCTCCACTTCGGACCATTTCGTGAATCCACAGAAGTATACTGATAATCACTGCCAGAAAATGATTCATACAAGGATGCTGAACCCATTAGCCTTAGTGTGGGGGTGGGTTTAATTTATGACTAAATAAAGCTGGGTAACTTGTGCTGTTATATGATTCACGAGATTAGTTGTGGAGGGGAAAGTTTAGGGGCATCTTTTTCTTTTTTCTTTTTTTTTTTTTCCCTTTTTTTGGGTTCTCATATATTTTCTTTTCTTTTTGTTCCTTTTCATCCCATGGTGTTTTCATAGAAAGGCCATTGCAAAAAGAAAAAAGAAGGCGGCTTTGGTACATGTAGCTGTGTATTCCATTCCATACATATCACAGAATTTTAGCATTAGGGTCTTTACATTTTAGCTAAATGTGTATGAATGGCATAGAGGTAGCGTTGAGTGAAATCCCCAATGGTATTTGCAATCCAGATAAGAGCCAACATATTATTGATACTATATTCTTAGAACTTTCACATCATCCTTTTCCATTACTCTTGACATTCTTCTGCTTCTTTGTTCTGTTTTGATTTACATCACTCGTTCTCTAATGGCTTCTATTTTGAATTTTTAGCCTTTCCTTTTCAACATTCTAGCAGGGCTTCAAGACTTCTTAGGCAACTCATTCCCTGCACTTGGTGGGGAAATGGAAGCACTTTTGCAAAGGTACATATCACTAACAAAGTTGTCTTTTTAGGGGTGGTTTTATCTCTCTTTATTCAAGTAAAACTTTTTAACGTACATTAATGCCAGCTAAGCAAAAAGTACTTTTGTCTTTTAAGTCAGCATTATTTGTCTTTTAAGTCGCAATATCATTGGCTATCTGATACGTTTCTAATTTCCTTTTTTGGGTCAAGTTGGCCAACTTAATACATTTTCGGGCTACCCCCACCCCATGTTGTATTAAAAAAAAAAAAAAAAATCTGGCTGTGAAATACATGGAATATGAAAGGGACGATTATAATTTATATATTGATAAACAATATGTCCGTTCATATTATTTAATTTCTATTTGACCTTAGTTTTATGCATGAATTAATTAGTAATTTGCTTTTGTTATTCAACAATTGTACGAAGAAACTACCACTTAACCATATAATTTCCAACACCACCATACACATCATGCTTTTTTATTCTTTATATTATCCAATTCATTGGCAGCTGTTATATGACGTTGGAGATCATCAGTGTTTTTTTTTCCTGTGTTTTTACAGCACTATTAGAATGTGACATAAACATAAACTAAACAATTAATCATAAGATAATAATTAAATTGAATAATATTGAATTCTGCCCCCAATATGAATACATCAACTATCATACGTTTTTTGCCTCGACTAATATAAAGAATTGACGAAACATAATCCTTGAAAAGAATTCCTAAAAATAGTTAAAATTGTGTGTGTGTGTGAGGGTCGCCATTAGAAGGTGGTGGATTGGTTGGCTTGCCATATTAACGTGTGCGGGTGAGCTTTTTCAATCATGACTCACATCCACATCATCTGGGCCATGACTATGGGCCCCGGCCCACCCACTTGGCCCATCATGCCTTTTAACGAATGAAACTGATACTGCGGGGCCCGCATGTGACGCAACGCTCTCCAGGCAAAATGGGCCGAAAACTCTGCCTAAAAGGTAAAATGGGCCTACTACAACTAACTATGAAGAAAGTGAGTTGGTCAAATGAGTTGGCGAACTTGAAGAACAGCCACGGCGGCAATGACTACGCCGAGCACACGGCGGAGCGTTGGCCGGGACGCGTCGCTTTGATCAAAGTAAGCCCCTTCGTAAATCATGGTGCCGTTGCCGTTGCCGCCGTTGATCGCCGGCGTGTTTGTGTTATGGACTCCCGTGTTGTGGTCTTCCGTCGATTTCTGGCTGCACCCCACAAAAAAACAAAAACATGTCAGTAAAACTGACACTCTGAAAATGTA
The DNA here is from genome assembly GCF_013281855.1 of Momordica charantia. Classification (NCBI taxonomy): domain Eukaryota; kingdom Viridiplantae; phylum Streptophyta; class Magnoliopsida; order Cucurbitales; family Cucurbitaceae; genus Momordica; species Momordica charantia. The sequence continues at coordinate 744,739 of NW_028275159.1, forward strand.
ACAGTAACTTAATTAAGTGTTCACGTGTCGACTTATGAGTGGACCGTCATGCAGAATTTTTGACCGTTGTTAAATGACAAGGCTAGGAGATCGTGCCAGCCTAGACTACAGCACCTCGTGTTACGCGACCGAGGCCGTTGAACTAAAAATTAAAAAAAAAATACGTGAAATTCTTTCTTCCCCCGAGACGATTAATTAAACCGACTCGCCGATTTCCGATGGTGGCGGAGCCGTCCCACGATCCCACCGGGCAACATGTCGGCTGAACAGCCGCGTTCCAGGATACTTAGCTTTAGTAAATTACTAAAATATCCTCTTAATCCTACGTGGCATCGACGTATGAGAATATTCCTGTCTAGAATTCATTCATCAATGCTTCCCCCTCAACGTTCATATTCCCTGGCTTTTGTCAACTTCTGATGTACGAAAATGCCCTCTAACGTTAAAATGAAGAAAATGCCAAATGATGGAAGTCAGAGAGGGAGTTTTGTGTCAATTTACCTGGTGTTGGGTGTAGGGCAGAAGGTAATGATATAGTCGGCGTCGGCACATGTAAACGTGCTGGTTTCGTCGTCGTAGGCGTAGCTGTAAGCGCGTGGGCACGCGCTCTTGAACACCTGCGAGTACGCGGATGGCTTGCAAGTATTGGGCGTCGCGTACTCGCCGCTGCAGCAGTACTGCGGCTGGTTAAACGCTTCGCACGCGCTCTTGCACGCCACGCTCTCTCCCCCGTCCACGCTCGTCACCTTGAGCTCCGACGGACACGCGCCGTTCAAATCCACCAGACAGCCGGTGCTCATGCATTTGTCGCCGCTCCCGCCTTGTGGGACCACCAGCATAGGGATGTTGTAACCGTCGACCAAGCTGACGTCGAAGAAATCGAGCCCGCCGGCGCCGTCGAGTGTGAACTCGGCCAGAGTTGCCGGCGGCTTGGCGCCGTTTCCGGCGCACTCAATTTGATTGGAGCCGCAGTCGCCGGTGAGGCAGGAGAATTTGCCGGTGGAATCTTGGGAGCAGCGGGTCCGGCCCCAGAAGCGGCCGCCCCAGGAGGCGGGGGCGGAGATGGTTCTAGACTCGCCGGACTGGAGAACGAAACCGGTGGTCGGAAGTGGAGGAACTCCGGCGTTGGTGAGAATGCCCGGCCAAACCGTGTACTCGCATTTGTTCACTATGCTGAAAGTCGTCGATAAAACTCCTGTAATGTCAAAGTTTCAAATTAGAACTCAGAACACAGAAATCTTGATTTTAAACAGAAAGAAAAAAAAAAAAACTGAAAGTGTAATAAATTTACCTGATATTGAAATTTGGATTGTTAGGAGATATAATATGAATGAAATTTGTGAATCCATTGATAATGGGGAGATGAGAAGAGGAGAATGTTAGGAGAAATTGAATTGGTGTGGGAAGATAAACAGAGGAATTGGAGTGAGTTTTCAAACGGGAGGATGAATCCAGTTATTTATAGACACGGGAACCTCCACGGACTTTTCTAGCTTCACGCTGACGTGTCCAGTACTGGTGGGGCCCGGGCGATAGTTTTTTAATTTTTTCTATTTAAAAGAGAGAAACATAACAAAAATATATCCATGGCTTTTCGAAAATCGAAATTATGTATAATTGAATAGTTTTTTTTTTTTTTGACATACTGTATAATTGAATAGTTAAAATATCGATAAGGACTAAGGAGTGGAGTCGAAGTCGAAGGGGGCAACTGTCTCCTTATTTGGTAAATTTAAAGAGTTTATATATTAAATAGTTTCTTTTTTATTATCTTAAATTTTATAATTAAAATATTATATATATATATATATATATATATAAATTAGAATATAAACTTTTGCCCCTTTTTGAAAATTTATTTTTACTCTGGACTCACAATAATGTTGTTTTATAGTGTATTAAAAATGTTTTTTTTTTAAAAAAAATTGAAGATTTGAATTCCTAAATTTAAAAAGGATAAATGACATATTCTAAAATAAATTAGAATTAGAACTAGTATTATATTCAATCGTGCTATATCGAAACTTTATTTATTTGATTTCTACCCTTAATTATATCTCGATATGTAAATGTGGAAATTTCAATTTTTTGACATTTTGGTGAATGATATTTATCTTAACCAATTCAACTATGTTGAAGTTGATTTTAGGTGTTTGCAGTGAGGGTAGAATTTAGTGATTTTGAAAAAAGAGATTTAAGTATAATTGATTTTTCAAAATCACCATCCAAATGATACCAAAATTTTAATTTGTCAAACATGATCAATGGAAAGGGAAGTGATTTTGACCCTTTAACTATTTTTTATTTGATATAATTTTAATATGATATTTCATTCCATAAATATTGGGATGGTTTAGCAACTAATTGAATAAATTTTTAACTAATACAATTAGCAAGTTAAGATAGTGTAATTAATTGTATGTATTCCTTTGTTAAAAATCATAACCAATCACCAACTGGTTATCAAGTCATGTTATTAGAAATTTAAAAATTATAATAAATCCAACGTTTAACAACAAAAATTTAAGTTAACCTAAATAATAAAAATGTCGCTCTGAATTGAAAAGGAGTAAGAAAATCTAAATAAGAAATAGGATATTTAGAATTATTATTTATTATTATTATTATTATTATTATTATTATATTTTATTTTTGTAGTGCCCAGGTCGCATGGGAAGTTTGACTAATTAAAGCAGCCACAGCCAAGGCAGTATCTGTAATTGTATTTGAAAATAATTTTCTAGTCCAAAACTCATTTTCTAAAGTCAAACCATTCATGCTCTAAAATCTAAATTCGTGTGCTTTTTACATTTCTTATATTTTATTACTGAAATATGTTGAACTTTTGTATATTATAAAGTAAAAATTGAGAATAATTATATGAATATTCAACAGATGAATCATCTTATCCATTACAAATCTCTATTTTCGTACCTAGTTAATAGTTTAAATATAATCTTCTCTTTAATTTCCATAGCAAATTTATTAACTAATAAACGAATAATTTATATATAAGGTCAAATTATTATTCAAGTCCATCCCTCTTACTGACTGATAATTTAATTGATTTTTGTTTATTTTTATTTTTACATAACATATTATTCTTCAAGTGACATCGAAAAATCAATTATTAAAATATAAATGAAAACAAAACAAATTATTTTATAAAGATCAACTCGTAAAGGTATCAAAATATCTGGATTATAATTGAAAATTTGACCGAAATTATATATATATATATATATATATATATATATATATATTCTCCACAAATTATGGATGTGGAATTAATGATGTGGCAATTAAAGATTGTAGTTGTACATTAATTTCGAAGTCGGTTTGCGCCAAAAATCAGAGATCTTTAAAGAAATATCTGGTTGGTTTGTGAACAAATATCCACACTCAACAACAATTAATTTGTACCACAATTTTAATGATTTTTTTTTGGTTTAATAATTGTGTGCGCAGAATCTAACCATTACTATTTGACAATTTCAATGCACTTAACAACATTAGAAATTTTTTTTTACCATAACTTTAGTTGGCATTTACCATTTGTAGCTCCTCGACATAAACTTTTGATTTGAAGTACCATAATTAATTAGTAAAATGAAAAAAAAAACATAATATTAGTATGAAAATCTAGCGCCACACCGAAATGTTGACTTTCTACAAACTATATGACTCATCATGTCAATTCGAGAAAAAATTAATCAAACGTGTAAATTATATAAGCTCTTCGTTAATTAATTAACCGCAAACACCGACTAGGATCATAATAATCTATATTTCATGCCAATCTGAGGAGAATAAAGTAACTTTTGGTTCCAAAATTATAACTTATCCAAAGAAAAACTGCATGAGAATTGAGAATATATAAAGTAATAAGAGCACACAAGGACGATGAAAAAAGAAAAAATGAAGTCTTTTTCAGGTTGCTGGTCTGATTGGGCCACGTTTTTCTTGCCAGAAATTTCAAACCAGTCAACCTCGCTAGAAACTTTTTAAACAAATAAATTTGATTGGTGGATTCTTTGACTAAGGTTCCACGTAGGTGCGTTACTTGTTCTTCAATAATATTATTCTTTACTTTGTTTACCAAAATTTGACAAATTCAGGTTGGATGCAACTTCCCATTCCAATATCAACTTTGGTTTTTGTACCCAAAATTGATTATGATCTCAACATATAACAACTACCGGAGAAACGTTCCAATTTTCAACTCCTCTTCTCCATATTCAAACCCAAATCAACCTTCAAAATGTTTCGAAAAATTGTTGATTTTTATAATGCAAAGTTTTAAATAAGCAGCTACCCACCAGAGATGGGTTTTCCTGATAGCAACTTGATTATTTCAGCACGCAATCGTGGAGACTCAGATGCAAAAATCTGAGCTGATCAAGTTGCCATTTTAATTAGGTCAAGTTATTACTGTTATATTAGAATAAAAGCTTATGTGTTCAAACTATTGCCATGTTACTGCTTAACTAAAATAAATTAACACCGATGAATAGGAATTTCTTTTTAACTTTTTGATGTACCACATATTACTAGTGATTAAGAAACTTTAGTAAGATATACCTATTTATGAAATGTAGTTGAAAATGACCAATGAAAATATACCATGTCAGAAAGCAGTAATTACTAGTAATGCATAGGTAAGATTTGTCCTTAGATTAATGTTTCAACCAAATGTAAAATGTACCCACTAGTAATGCATAGTTTAGTGTTGAAGGGGGGCAGCCAGAAGATGTAGCGTAGAAGCTGAAGAATTAAGGCGGCAGAGGAAAGTTGATGGAAATAGACATAAGAAATCTTTATTGAAAAAAGAGAGAAAAAAAGCATAAGAAATGGAAATTGGGAAAGGTGGGTTTTTGTTTTGACCTTATCCATATCTAGTCTTTGTCCCCCACGAATGCTTTTTCATTTCAACTGCGGTGCGCCACCAATTTCCCAGCCGCCAATACCCATGCCTTTACACATGTATTTAGAGTGGCTAAATCGTGTAAAATGTTAGTGGATCACAACATTCAGTTTTGAGGTATGAAACTAACTACTGTATTGAATTCATAATTGTGTAAAATGTTATGTTTTATCAACTATATAATTCAAGAATATTTTATATAATTTAAACGTTAGAAATTTTCAAATGATACAAAAGTTTGAGAAAACGTTAATTCTGTTGACAGCTAACAAACTTGCAGTTTTATGCTATGCTAAATTTTTTGAAACAGAGAAAATTCTTAATGCTCTATTGACGTTAAAAATATCAAAGATTTTAATTACTTTTGAACATTATCTCTTGAAAAGAAAAGTCATTACCAAATCGGCAAATTCACAAGGCCCTTTTATTTTCAATACCGAGGACCACTAGAAGAAATTAACTAATATTTATCAGCCACCCTTTATCATAACAAGGTGTTAAACAGCTGGCCTCTGATCTTAATTAAAGGGAAAGAGACATATCAGAAATGGGTTATTTGAAAATATCAACCTGTCGACAAAAATTCGTTTATGCCGTTTATAACATTTTCCCCTTCTAAATTGTATCAACTTGCAAACAAATGGCCGTGTTTTGTAAAGAAAAAAACACTTGAAATTTTCACATTGGTGTACAGCGGCCGACCAGATTCTAATAATTAAGAGTTTGATGTCAATTCAAGATGTTTGAAGGTCATAGGACATGAATCCTTAATCTCTTCAAAAGGTTGATTGGTTGTAAAAAAATGTTTGATGGCTTCTTGAACTGCTTACTGTGCAAAAGTAGAAAGGGATGAGTCTCGAAATTGTCCAAGTAGAAGGGATGAATCTCCAATTGGAACAATTGTCCTGTAGTGTATTTTTATTTAGATGGAAACATCAAAATAATTTACTAATAAAATTAAATATATAACGAAAATAAAAATTACATACAAGACAAACCTGAGCAGTAAGCAGAAATCCCTTACTTTCAGGAAATTGTGTCCTGTTGTTTCTGTAGATTGGACCACATTTTGGTGGGTTTTGTTTTCTTCTCACAATTCACACCATGTCCAAGAGTAATCCTGTTCAAATTTTGCGTACCCGTTTGTCCAGTTGATTTAACAGCAGCCCGCCGGGCCGAGAATGTTGAAGTTTATGACATGAAATTTTCAGAAAGTGGTCTCGGTTCGAGGCATTGATGTAGGAGCCAGCGTCACCTGCAATCATTGTTCAATCAGCGTGTTAATACCACTAAAAAACATGGCGTCATTCAATACTAATCTTCCATCATAAAGAAGAAATTACAATTTTAAAGCAAAAGTTGTGCTGCCTTTTGCAACCCTCAATTGGCATAAGCTGATGCAGAAAAGGGCAAGATGGAATTTTAAACAATATCGCGAGTATTCCTAAATGTAAGGTAGTTTTTGTTGGTTTCCTGGCAAGTTCGAGTGTGCTTGTAGTTGCATCATCAATAGGCCAAATTTCTCCCACAGTCCATCTTCTCGACCCCTCCCAATTCCGCAGCTGTTAAAAAGCATTCCTGCAGATATAAAGTGATGGAAATGGACATGAAATGAATCAGGAAAGACCTTGAAAATCAGATTACCCTCGGAACCTGATATGCAGTCTCTCTGATCCTTAGCATTCAACTACTTTCTCAAGCAGACTTTAAAGAAGTGGAAGAAAAGGAAAAGAAACCTGAGTGTTGAGAGTGAGAGTAAACAGTCTGAAAGGTTAAAAACAAGTGTGCATAGGAAAGAATGCTAAATTAATATATTGCACAAATAAAATTGCACTAGAATTCATAGGAGGGCAATTGTTTTGCCATTCTACAAAGAAAACGAGTAAGGGACTTTCTAGCGTTTGTTATTTCCATATTGACTTCATCCTCATTCTCTTCAGTTGCCGCCTTGCGTTCTTCAACCAAATGCACTTTTCGAACAAGTCTACGCAGCTCCTGTTAATGATTGTCATGTAAGTCAGAATTGGGCATGGGAATAGAAGCTAATAAAAGCTTAAAGTTATAATTTATAATCGTTCATAATTTCCTTGTCTTATCATTATGTTGCTTTGGCTAATTGAGAGTAGACAAAGCAAGCCTAATTATAAAAATTTTCAGCTAGCAGCCAAGCAAGGGCTCTTTAGATTGCGACAATCTTAAACAACTGAAAACATTACAGAGATGTAGCAAATTTAGGTGGCATGAACTGAATGAGTTAATAACTTATTCAACAGGCAAGAGAATGATATAAGAAAGATGGGTAAGGATAACACACCATTGCAACGAAAAACAAAAAACAAAGCGTTAGGAAGCAGCAAGTCAAGTACCTGACGGTCAAACTCAACACTTTGTAGCGAGTAAACTTCATTTGTAATGTTGTTGTCCTTATTGATTAACCCATCAAGCCATCTTGTTGCAGTATCCACATGCGGACCCTAGTTAAGATATGGGGGGAAAAATAATAAATAAAATAATGACTATCTTCTCTGCTGGAGGATCCAGAGGCAAACTTCTAAAACTAAAATGAATAATATGGCATTGAATGACATATATGAACATAATGCCCCTTCAATTGAGTCCAGAAACCAAGGTTTTTAGGCCCCTTTAATAACATTCCCATTTCTTGTTTCTGGTTTCTAGTTTTTAAAAATATAAACATTTCGAAATTGTTTCTGTATCTTGTTTCTCATTTTTTGGAAACGTTTCTAAAATTGTGTATAAATTTTTTAAATAACAAAATAAAGTTTCTTGTTTCTTGTTTCTATTTTCGATTTTTTTCCAAAACACAAACAAAAATATTCTTTTATTATTCGTAATTTATAAAATGTATAATAAATATAACGTAAAAAAATAATTTTCATATAAAACTATTACTTTTTTAATTGAACAGGTTTGAGAACAAGAAATAAGAAATTGATACCAAACACGTTTTTATTTATTTTTTCAATAAAAGAGAAAAAAAATAAGAAACAAAAAATAGTGATGCTTTTCTTTATTAAAGAGGAGGAAACGATAAACAGAAAACATGAAACAAGAAATGGTAAGTTACCAATCAGGCCATAAATCAATCAAAGTTAAATTCTAATAGAGCAACAGTTGTTATACTCGTTGGCTCTCATTTTCTAAGTTCAGTCTATTAATTTTATTTCTTCCACGCTGTAGTATAATTATCCCAACCGGGTAAACTTCAATACAAATTAGAACAATGTCTATTATGCCAAATATGAAGGGGTAATAAAGACCCTATAATAAAATACCTCTTCTTCCTCCTCATATTCGGATTCTGCATCATCATCATCATCAAAAGCTATTGAACCAGATAGTGTCTTTAGCATGCCCTGGTCACCGTCTTTTGTGGCCTGTATTAGGCTGTCCATTAATTCAGGATCAACATCCCTTAGCAGTTTTCCTGCAGCAAATTAAATGAACTGATCAGAGTCACATAACAAATCTTTGGAAAAATAAAGTTCCAATCAAAATAGAAGGTTTCCTGTTTTTGTTGGATTTTTGAAGATCAAGGTTATGTGAGCAGCGCATCACGAATTATAATTTATTCATTCAGAGACTTAAGGTGAAACCAGTGAAAATTCAATGGTAAGCACGGTTTAAAGTGTTACATTTGAGCGTTTAGCTTATAGTTCATCTGTGATTAGCCAACAAAAGACCCTCAGCTGATATGACCTATATATATATATATATATATATATATATATATATACATATATATATATATATTATATGTCATATATACTAACAAATTATATTATCACTCTTACACTAAGTGGGTTTGATAAAAATGGTCAATTAAATTGAGCCTGTAGATTTCTAAAACTGGTATGAACTTGTTGAGTAGTCACCTGATGGCAGTTTACTGGGTTAAGTGTGGGCGCCTGATAAGATAACTGATCACATTACCTTAATTAGGGTTATGGTCAATCCAAGGCCAGAACAACTTGGCCATTCTAGGTCACCACTTGAATAGAATAGAATGAGATAAGAATCTCTTTGAGATCTTTCCTCAAAACTTGAAATAAATAGTTGTCACTATAGGAAAGAGAAATGACTAAAAAAAACCAACCATTCTCTCTTCTTAAACAACCTATATCCTCCACTTAATCAACATTTGATAGATTATCCAACCCCAAAAAATCTTAATTATTGGTGGAGGTTCGGTCTGTTAGCAAGTATTTGTTTGGTCATTCAGATAGCTTTTAACAACGTAATATGGATCTAGCTTTCAACAACCATCTGCTCTTTCTCCAAAAATGAAGAAATACTTGTCAGAAATTGTAGATATTTGTTTAGACACACCTAATATGGATCTAGCTTTTAACAACGTGGAACATCTTCTCCAAAAATGAAGAAAAGATTTGTTGGAACTTGCTGGTTGGGTCTTCCACGGCCATCTTGATCACGATATATATTTGACAAATTGAGATCTTAAATTTTAAATTTGTGAAGAGTATTATTTAGAAGGAAGATCTCGTTCCTTACATTTTACAGAATCTCATTCTCGTACATTTTAAGGACCAATAGACTGTATGTAGGTTTACATTTCTTCATGTCAGGGTTCTTCAGATTTAGTTCTCTTATATTAAAATATCAATTGAGGTTCAAACTTCTAACACAATCTGCACAAATGCACATTTATTAAATGAAGGAAATATAAACATACCAATATAACTGAACTGCCTTCGCTTTCCTTCTCTGACATCACGTCCAAGCCTCTGCGTCAATATATCAAACACCTTAACTACAACATACAAAAAGTTCGTGTGTCGCAAGACTGCAAAAGGATACGACTAACCACAAAATACAAGCACTATAAACAGCACCTTCACAAGCATTACTGCATCAAAGACATCTCTCTCGAGGGACGCCGCTCTATTGCCCCGGAAAAGTTAGAATAATTCACATTAGTGTCATTAAATTCGGAAACTCAAACTCCTTCACCCATTCCCGAAGAGAATCTATGACAAACATAATACGAGAACTAGAAGTTGAAGTCTAGTTTTCGGATAATGTTGTGAGAGGATAATACCTAAGGATGAGTTTAATTTGAGGAGTGGAGAAGGCGGCGAGCTCCATGCCCCATTGGACGGCGCGTCGAGCTTCACGTTTCAGCTGGTTGCGGCTCTTTTTAGCATCAGAATCGTCATCAACGCTCTCATCTTCTTGGAATTTAGTCGGTGCTGGAGCATTGGATAATCTGAGTCCTTTTGAACCATATTGGACTTCGCGACGAGCGGAATGGACGGTAGCTAAAGAGAGTCGACGAGAGTCAATTCTGTTGGTCACACACGGCGGAGATGAGGTGAGAAATTGATGCACGGCGCAACCGCACCAATGTTTCTGCAACATCGGCCATTGCCGGAGAGCCCGAACCATATGACCCATGGTGGCGTGCATATGTCCACGGCGGTGGTTCACCGGCACGATTAATTGATCAAGTTGGATTCGGCCCAGGCCCCATCAGCCCATCAAAGTGTGAGAAATCTTTTTTTTTCCTTTTCCGTTAAATTACATTATTGCTTCCTTATATCATCATTTTTTTTTCTTCTAATCATTTATATATATATATATATATATATAACAGTAATGATGATAATAATAATAAGTTGTTTGATTTTAGTTTTAAAATTAAAATAATAGGTAATAATCAGTGGGTACTTATCACATCATAGAAATTCAATAAACAATTTCCAACTTTATTCACGTTAAAAGTCAATTCAGAGCCTAACAAATTGTTTGATCAAACAAAAAATAATAATGCTAAAAAAGACCAACAAAAAAGAGCCAAACAAATTATCTCAAACTCACTGTTAGTGTTAGTGTTGGGACTGTTTTTGGTGGTTGAATTATTTTGGTATAATTTGCCACGGTGATGGGCCTGGGTTTTCGGCTTGTGACCCAATAACAATACATCGGGCCGGTAGGCGGAAGGATTTAGAGACAAGTAACGCAAAATTTCACACCCAAATGGTATTTTTCTTAATCCAGCGAGATTTTTTTCTGCGATCAATCTTAATTGGAGTTATATGCCAATTACCGCTGAGTTATGTTCGTTTTGGCCTTAATTAATGGAGATTTTGGACTTCTTAACCGTTAGTATATATATATTTTCAATTTAACATTCCTTTTGGAACAGTTTTGGTCGTCGGTAAAATGAAGGGCAGCATGGATTCCCATGCAATAAAAATGATCTTTCATTAAATCGAAAAATCACAATTACATAGTAATTAACTAGCCTTCGGGTCGGTAAATTTCCCGCCAAAATCTGGCGTTTTGGTATTTTGGAGAATTTGAAGCAGTGAATAAAAGGGGGAGAAATTGACATATATGACATAATTAAGTTTTCAATTTGCTCCAATGACCCAAAATAAAAAATTTCACTTTTCCAACCCAATATATTATTTTAACATAAATCAAATAATGTAAAATTACAAACTTACCCCTCATTTTAGAACTAGTTTTTCATCGAGTTTTTTTCTTTGTTCCCTACTTCATCATTTGTCCCTGTGAAACTCGTCTAAAATCTAAAACGCAAACTAAAAGGTTAGTTTCTCATATGTTTCAATATTTTTTTTTTCACGAATCTTGGGTTTTTTTTTTTCCGATGACAAGAGGTAGGATTTCAATCTAGGGTTCAATTTAATTTAGGGGATTTCAAATTAGGGTTCAATTTGGACAATAAATACATGAGATTTGAAATTATGGTTGAATTTAGAAGATTAAAATTAGGGTTTAATTTAGGGAATTTAAAATTAGGGTTCAATTTGAAGAATTTGCCAACTTTCTCGATGCATCCTGAGGGAGTTCGTCCTCAGGATTATTTTCAGTGAGCTTAAATCTCGAAAAAACTCAAGGAAGTTTGCTCGAGAGTTAAGCTCATTGGAAATAATTCTGAGGACGAACTCCCTCGTAATGTGGTGGTTTGTCATCACCTAGGTTGCATGGGACGACGTTGTAGGTCAAGGAGGTTATTTATGGGACAAATGAGGGGGCAGAAACACCTTGTAACGGGGAATGGATAGAAATTGAAATCGAATGATGAAACATTCTGACTTGGAAAGTATGGAAATGAAGATGATATTTGGGTTCCTGAATAAAATGGTATATTTCCTCGTTTGCTACCACTACCATATGCTTCTTTCGGTTGGAAGGATACATACAACGACACTTGAGAACAGTCTGGAAGGCCATTCAAATAAAATCTGAGGCTAATATCATCGAAAATAAAGAACTTAAGAACTTCATATTGCATTTGAAATTTATATATGCATTATATAACAATATTGAACTGATCAGGATCAATTCTCGTAAGCTTGTACAATGCATTTACTAGGTCGTCATACGTTATCATTTCGTCAACGTCTAAACCTCCCATAACCTCACCTTCATAAACAATTCCTACCTCATTCCACTTACCACCGTAGATTACAAATAGACGACGCATTCTGCAAGGAAAGAAAACAAAGAATAGATAATTAATTGAATTCGGAAAGATTTTCTCGACTGGGTTATACAAAATCTCGATTGGGATTTTGAAAATTTACAAAACTCGACTGGGTTCCTAAGCAACTCCCTCGAGTTTCAGATGCAACACACTTCGAAAAAATGTCTCGACTGGGATTTATAAAACTCGACTGGGTTTATGCAACTCCCTCGAGTTTAATATGCAACTCAACCGAGATTTAATCAAAACTGAAGTAAAAAGTTAAAATTTCTGTTATCAGCCTAGTTTAGAATCCCTTTCAACTTCAAAAATACAACTATACTCAAAACAAATAACAAACTAACCTCCTTCAAAATAATGAAAATGAGAAAATGAAATGTAATCAACCTTCAAAATATGCTTCTGGGAGTTCACCGTTCAAAGAATTTACATGTTGTAAAAATGAATTTCTTTCAAGGGTTACAAAAATGTGGAAGGTGTGGAGATTTTCGAGCTCTAAGAACATTTTGTTCTCTGCCATGTAAAGAGACATGCGAAACGCTGGTGCAAAAATTTTGTGATAATTAATTGGGGTTGATCAAAATTATTTAAAAACTCGGTCGAGTTGGCTGCAATCTAGGACGAGTTGTATCGTACTTTGGTATCCAAAAGTTTGAACTTTTTCATTAAATTAGAGGTAGTTTCGTCTTTTCACCAGTTCGGATGTGTTAGACAAACTTCTCCTTGATCAGAAAAAGTTAATTTTTTAATGATGGGTCATCTGGACAAAACCTAAACTTTTTAGATTATATGAGTCAATTTCCCTAAGAGAATTTTGAGATGTCCGGGTATCCTAAGATGCCCATATGGGAGACATTTTATGAGTTTTGGATTCCCTTTTGAAACACGGGTTTTTAAGATTCCCGAATTGAGGACATCCGTTTTTTATATTTTTGCCCTTCATTTTTTTCCATATATTTTCTTTAATTAATTTTTTTATTTTTTCTAAAAAAATCTTTATTTTTTATTTTTAAATTGATAATTAAAATAAATTAATGTATTCGTCATCTAATAAACAACTTTATGATATTTATGCTATTAAGTATATTTGTACATAAAATAATTTGCAATAAAGTTATCTAATATCTACATTTATTTTTAATAGTCGGAGGAAATTACATTATTAAAAATATTTATTATCATAAATAATTTTAAAGCAACATTTTTTACGACTAATATACCTGTGATATTTTTCTTCTTAAAAAAAATATAATGTGATAATGAGATAAATAAATTTCACCAAATATTACATAAATTATATGATTGATGTCTTGAAAAACTATTAAAGTTGAAATGAAATTTTATATGAATTAATTTGTTTTACGAAATAACATATAAAAAATAAAAATATTAAATTAATTCAAATAAATCAATTATATTAAATGAGTTTATAAATTATATAAACATTTGTAAGGGTATTTTTGGAACATTCTACAACTTTGATCCAAATATTCCCGAATATCCTTATAAATTTTTAGTTATCTAAAGATGTCGGATATCTAAAATTACGGGCATATAAAATTTCAGGCATCTTCATCCCAAAAAAACAGGCGGGGAACAGTTGGAATTTGGATGTTGCTTAGATTAGATAGGTCCAATGCTTCTTAAACCAAAGCGGCGACGGTTGCCTCCATTTTCATAGTCACTAAACGACGATTCGAATTCCTTTATTGATTTTTAATTCTTTTGCTAATAGCGATACTTATTAATTAAGAAATTATTGGAAGTCTTCGGTTTGATTATCTCTCAGAGAACGGCAGCCGGCAACCAACTCTTCCACCATCCAGCGGCCGGCTGTCAAAAACTCTCTCTCTCTCTCTCTCTCTCTCTCTCTATGCGTTCATGAACAGCTTGGTGAGTGATTCTTACGACAATGAAGTTGCTTCGATGAAGAAAAGTCCAGGATCAACTTCGATCGGAGGTAAGTTCACTGTAATGCTTGTTTCTTAAACTAATTTTTGTTGATATGTTCATCCTATGTAATCGTCTGCAGTTATATTTCTGTAATTGTTTTAGTATAATTATGTCCTTTTGATCCGTTGTAAACACTCACCTCTCTCTCTCTCTGCGTGCGTGAATAGCTTGGTGAGTGATTCTTACGACAATGGAGTTGTTTCATTGAAGAACAGTCCATGATCAACTACGATTAAGTAGTTTACTGCTGAACATGTATGATTGTTTCTGAAACTAGTTTTATTTGATATTTTCATCCCTGTTTTATCGTTTGTAGTTATATCTCTGTCACTGTTTTAGTAGAGATCTTTGTGCCGCTTGAAGATTTTGATCTGTTGATTTGATTTTCGGTAGATAAAGAGATGACGAAGTGAAATTTAATGTGCCTTTGTTAGTTATTAAAGAGTGAACTCGAGGGGAGAACTGTGCCTAAGGATGGCTGGTGAATATAGGTTCGCAATGGACCAAAAGGACATTGTGAGGTTATTGGTTGCCACCATTGATGATTTCACCCTAGGTCGTTTAATCAATAAAGAGCAGAGGAACCTGCACAAAGAGCAGTGTGCTGAGAGGCTGGCAGCTGAAGATGGAAGCGATGGCAAAGATGCAGAAGTTAGGTACTCTGATCAAGCAGTGCTGGCGAATTTGGATTGGGGTATTGAAGCCCTTGAGGAGGCTCTCAACACATCCAATATGGAAACTAAATTTGCGCGACTTGACCATGCGGAGAAGATGCTTCAAGTGTGTGCCTTGTTGAACTCTAACGAGAAAACTGCTGGAGTTCCCAACTTCTACCTTTCTGCTTGGGCTCATCTAAATCTTTCATATCTCTGGAAATTGCGAGGAAATGTTAACAACTCAGTTCTTCATATTCTTGAGATGTTTATAGTGGATCCCTTATTTTCACGCATTGATTTTGCTCCTGATCTCTGGAAAGAACTCTTTCTACCCCACATGAGCTCAATTGTTGGGTGGTATTCAGAGGAGAGGCACAGGCTTATGATCGAAGTGATTCCTGATTCCTCTGATTTATCTTTCACAGCTGACTTAGATCAATTCTTCAACGAATCTTTGATATTCTCGCTGAGGCCTGATCAGGGGGAGAAATTGCATAAATTGGAGCAGCTTTATGGCGAATCTTTGGACAAGAACACAAGGCTCTTTGCTAAATACTTCAAGGATTGTATGAATGCTGATTCAAGCTCTACCAAGAAGGTTGCACCGATGCTGCCAATCGCGGAGCCACCTATGACTCCTCTTCACGAAGTGAGCCGCTCAATTCCAGATTACGTAAAATTCGGACCTATTTTACCCAAGAGTGCCGGGTTTTCGTCCATACCAAAATCTAAAGATGGTGCAACAGAAGCAAGCAGGTTAGATTCCTCAATTCTCAGGACGGCTCCTCGACCTGAAAATATATGCTAGTTGATTGTCTTAAATTTTTCAATGAATAAGTACTGGAATTACTTCGAATTTGTTATTTCCGTTTTCTAACCAAGAATTTGAGTTCAAATAGGCCAAAGGAGACTTCCAATTCAGCCAACAACACGGAGAAATTTGCACGGTGGCATGCTCAGGTTTGTCTCGAGTTCAAATTCCACTTCTCATCATTCCAATTGCTAGGAAGTTCTAAGTGTATGCACCAGAAGAATTCTTGGCCGTCTGAGTCGCAGTTCAGCAATAACAAAAGCTCTGTTTTGATTTATCTTTCTAGACTGATTCGCTAGAGGAGAATGAGGACGATTCTGATCATGAACCTTACGATTCTTACGATCTCAGTGATACTACAACTCATAAGTTACTATCACCTAGTAGCACCAGGACGTCGGAGGATGAACAAACAGAATCTAAAGCAGAGATGTCGAAAGTGAGGAGTCGCATACATTCTCCCACTATTTTTTCTCCAATTGCATCTCCTTCAATCCCTTCACCGAAAGTTTCGTCTCCAAAAATGGATGAGAAATGTAAAAGTGGACCTCATTCTGCGCTGCGACTATTATCCAGCCGCTGCAGCGATCGACGTGTTGCTACCCCTGTAGCCGGATCACCAGCAATTAGGAGCGATTACAGCTTCAGTTCGGTAGAGTCTGATGGTGATGTAAGTGCTTCTCTCATACTAATCGATGTATTCCTATTTCTGTTCCATTTTTTCCCCTTGTATACTTGCACTTTGAAAATCTGTCTTTTAATTGCGATTGCTCTGTGATTTAGGACTTGAAGAAAAACTGCAGGAAAAGCTATAGGCAAACATGCAATGTAACCTATGACAACGTGAGTAGCCAAGACTTCGAGAATTGGTAATTACAATATTTCACTTTCAATTAATTGGAGCTATTATTTTCCCACAAATAAGATAAGTACCTTCAAACTTTTTAATTTCCCACAGTTCAATAGACGAACTTGAGGAGGAAAGCAGAAGTCGATTGTCTGAAAATCCGACACACGTGGTGCGACCCCCTAAAGACTTCGTATGCCCCATAACAGGTCAGATTTTCAGTGATCCTGTTACTCTAGAAACTGGGCAGACTTATGAAAGAAAAGCGATTCAGGAATGGTTAAAAAGAGGAAATACAACTTGCCCCATTACACGGCAGCCATTGTCTTCAACTGTATTGCCTAAGACGAATTATGTCTTGAAGAGACTGATAACGTCTTGGCAAGAACAGCATCCTGATCTTGCTCAAGATTGTTCGTGGACTGGTACATCAGTAAGTACTGTCAGTTCCGCCTTCAAAAAGGCGAGCTCTCTGGCATCTACTCCTAGCAGATCATCTTACCTTCCTCTTAGCAATACGTACGGGTCTCTAAACCAAAAAGGCAAAAGATTAATGCAAGTGGCAGTGGCTTCATCGCCGACAAGTGTAATCTCTCAAGCTACAGTCGAGAAGATCATTAGCAATTTAAAACCTTTTGTCTCTTGTCTTTGTAATTTCGAAAACTTGAAACAATGTGAAACAGCTGTGCTCGCCATAGCAGGATTTTGGAGGGACTCAATATGTGATCCAGCAGTTCATTCTTATTTATCTGAATTGGCTGTTGTCAACGGATTTGTGGAAATATTACTAAATTCCCAGGAAAGAGAAGTTCTCAGAACGTCAATCTACATTCTTTCTGAGCTTGTTTGTGCAGATGAAAGTGTTGGAGAGTCCCTTAGTAGTCTAGATTCGGATTTTGATTGCCTAGCTTCTTTACTGACGAGTGGGTTGGCAGAGGCTTCTGTTCTTATGTGCCTGCTGAGGCCTACATTTACTCAGTTATTAGCTCATGACCTAATACCTTCCCTCGTCCAGCTGCTCCAGAAGAAAAATGAAGATTTTGATGATCTTCCGTTTATAATAGAGCCAAAGGATGCAGCTATCGCAATGCTTGAACAAATTCTTATGGGAGGGAATGAAAATAGCCAATCCCAGAATGCTAAGAGTCTTATCTCTGCTAAAGGGATCCCTGCATTGGTCAAGTTTTTGGATGGGATAGAAGTGAGGAGGTCAATACTTTCCATGCTTTTATGTTGTATGCGGGTGGACAATGGTTGCAAGAACTCGATAGTAGAGGAGATAGAGCTTGTTCCAGTACTTGAGTTATTTCATGCTGGAAGTGATGACGAGAGAGGCCTGTGTGCTGCTTTTCTATCAGAGCTGGTTCAGTTGAACAGGTATAATACTATTGCGTAGAAATTACTTTTCTTGTTAAGTTGCCTATACGATGGAATCCTTGTTTCATGAATGAAATAATGGAAAATGAAATTTTGTTTTTCATAACGAAGTGGGTAAAGGTTGAAGCAGCCTTCAACTACTAAACCAACTGATCTTGATTTTTTTTTCTTTTCTTTTCTCCTGAAATTATGGTTTGGGTCAAAAATTAAACGCTAGTTTTCTAAATTCAAGTAGCAAAAAAACATTATAAACTCTCAAAACCTGATTACATTATTGACACACGCTAACATAATCAGTCTGTACGGTATTTAGCATGTTACACAATCCACATGTTTATCTAAGAACCGCCTCTGGTTAATTTCCGTATCATAACTCAATTTCAATTTCTTATCCTTGTTGTGAATTCCAGTAGGACAATATGCAATCAAATATTGCAGACAATTAAAGACGAAGGAGCATTTAGTATGATGCATACACTTCTAACACATCTTCAAATGGCTCCAATGGAACAACAACCGAGCATTGCTTCTCTTCTTCTGCAGCTGGATCTCCTGGTTTGACTAGACCTCATAATTAGCTTGCATGTGAAAATTATTTTTCATATTGAATCTAATAGTCAACTATGCTATGTGTCAGGTTGAACCACGAAAAATGAGCATTTACCGAGAAGAATCAATAGATGCCTTGTTTGAAGCTTTTCGAAAAAAGGAAAACTATAATTCTCAAATTGCAGCTCTAGATGCTTTATTGTGTCTATCTGGGCGATTGACTTCCTCAGGGAAGTCCTATACAAAAGCGTGGTTGCTCAAACTTGCAGGATTTGATCAGCCTTACAATGCTTTGATGAAGGCCGAGGGACTGAGGAAGCCTGATAGCGAATTATTGGAGACGGTGGTTTGCATTTATAAGGATTTATGATTAATATGGAACCTGTTTCACCGTATATCCCTCCGTTTCTAAATCTTAGATGTATGTAACAGGAGGAAGAGAAGGCTGTCAGCACGTGGGAGAAAAGGGTAGCACTTGTTCTTTGTAATCATGAAAAAGGGTACATTTTTAAAGTCTTGAAGGAATGCCTAAAGAGTAAATCCTTAGAGATTGCAAAGTCCTGTCTTGTCATTGTTTCGTGGCTCTGCCACATGCTTTCGACACTCCCAGATACTGGGGTACAGGAGACTGCTCGCAGGTCCTTGCTTGATGAACTTGTAAACATTATCCAATCTTCTAATAGCTTGGAGGAGAAGATTTTGGCATGCCTTGCTTTGAAAACTTTCATTAGCGATCCAGGTGAGTTTTGATTGTAACTCTGATGGTGAATATCTATATTTCGTTAAACTAGAACCAATTCGGATACTGATTATGCAGCTGCACTCGAGGAACTGGGACTTTGTGCAAGATCCATCAACGAAACGTTGAGAAAGCTCAGGAGAAGCTCATTGGTGGTCAATGATATAACGAAAGCCTTGATGAACTTGCCATCTGTTGACGCAGTAAGTCGGACTGGGGAAAATGGTTCTATTCTTAATCCATATTAACATGGATTCATAACTTACAACTAATCGTCTGTCCATTAGACAGAGCTTTGGAGTTATACTGAAGTTGGTGCACTAGATTCGAGCTCAAATGGAGAGGTTACATCCCTGGTTCATCTGAATGGGCGAGTTCTAAGCAGTCACTCGGATGGAACCATAAAGGTATAAATCTGATCTAACGGGATCGTATGCGCCACCTTCGTCTTTTTAATCATAGTTAAGAGTTACTGTAAATAACGTACCTTGTCTTACTATCTGCACATAATATCCTGCCTGTAGGTTTGGGATGCTGGAAATAAAGTATTAAGGTTGATCCAAGAAGCTCGTCAGCACACAAAAGCTGTAAAGTGCCTTTGTGTTTCTTCATCCGGCGACACATTATACAGTGGTTCCTTAGACAAAACAATTAGGGTAACCTATATTTTGATTAATTTACAACGCGTTTTCTTCAAAAGAGAAATTACGTCGTGGTTTCTTCCTTTCCACTATCGAACAACAGTGATCATTCAACATTCTAAACCATTGGAAGGGACAGGATTCAGTCTTGCAATGGCTGCTGCGATTCTGTTGCATTTTGTTCCCTTAGAGGATGGCAAATTGGCCTCCCTTTTTCTCACTGCACCATTAATTCTTGAAACCACCGCTTTCGCTTCTGGATTTGTGTACTGCTCTTATAAAAAGAAAACCACCAATTTTGCAGATATGGGCCATCAAATCCGAAGAAATACAGTGCATTCAAGTTCATGAAGTGAAGGAGGCGGTTTATGACTTAAAAGCCAATGCCGACGTCGCATGCTTTGTTTCTCAAGGAACTGGAGTTAAGGTAACTGCGGTCCAGGCTACCTTCTTGCTAATAGTAACCAATCTTCTTGCTAATCTATATGTTGGATTGGATATTACAGGTTTACAACTGCTCCGGAGTCCCCAAGCATATTAATTTCAACAAATACGTTAAATGCCTGGCGTTATCAGAAGATAAACTCTATTGTGGTTGCTCCAGTGACAGTATACTGGTACATTCTCTTCCTCTCATTTAATTTGATTAGCCCAAGTTAATCATCCTGGCAAGTCGAAAAGATCAAAACTAATGACAACTGATGAGGTTGACAAAACGTGTAATTTCTATAATTGGTAGGAGGTAGATTTGTCCAACTACACAACGAGCACATTCTATGCTGGTGTTAGAAAATTGCTGTGGAAGCAGAACATCTATTCTTTGCACATCAATGGCGACCTAATGTTTGCCGGAGGTTCTTTGGTGGATGCAACAGCCGGGAAGGTACAAACATCAACAAAACTGTGTAAGGTTGTGAATGTTCTTAAGGCGAACTGATCTGTTTCTTTTGGGATTTTTTCAAATATGAAAGGTATTTTCGCTGTCTAATAAGGCAGCAGTGGGATCCTTGTCGACTGGAGTAGACATCCACCACATGGCCATAAGCACCGACTTCTTGTTTACAGCCTCTAGATGTGGTATAATAGATGTCTGGTCGAAAGAAAAGTTGACAAAAGTTGCTTCACTTAAATTAGGTAATGCTAGTGGTAGCCACACAAAGCTTACTGCCCTAACCACAGATGATGATGGGGAATTGCTCCTTGCCGGCACCTCTGATGGAAAAATACAGGTTTGAACTTTTCAAATACTTATATTTAAGATCATTCCTTCTTGCTTCGTAAGCTTAATTCTTCAGTTTTCATGAATTCAGGTTTGGGCTCTGCAATGAAGCCGGTTTATCTTAAGGAGTAAGATGCAAATTACTTATTTATACTGTTCGATTGCCAATTCATAAGGTAATTTACTTGTACTTCTGCTGAGATGAAACAAATATTACTGACGTTCAAATTATTTACGAGTGGGTTTTAGGATGCCCATAAGTGTGTCATTATTATACTTTTAAGAATAAAGACATCTGTCAGGGGAATTCTTCCTTATCCAACTTGTAATGATAAACTACAGGTATGGTAATAAAGTATATATTCCTTTAATAATAGGTTGAAATAGATACGCTGCCATTCTACAATAATAGTGAAAATGCTCATTCAAATTATAGGAAACTTTTTCTATACATGTTCGAAAAATGTTTCTTTGATGGGAGCGTTACTCTTTTGGAATTTTAACAAGAATCGAAAAGGTATTTGAACTATAATTTTAGTATATTATTGGGATGGTGAATATATAATTTTATAAAAAAAAACATTTCTCATTTTCCAGAAGTTTAAAATATAGTATAACAACATTCATTTAACAAATAAAAAATAGGTTGAACTCTAACAATGTTTAAGAAATATTGACCTAACCTGCTCAAAAAAAAAAAAAGTAATATTGACCTAAGTTATGTTTAGGACAAGGGAAAATGATTTTTGACTTTTTTTTTATTCAATTGGAAGTATAATTTATTGTAAAATTATCAAAACAACTTCATGATTTTTATTCCCTCCAATTTTTTACCTTAAACCTTACTCTCTTTTCAATTTGAAACTAATATAGAAAAATTTAAAGAATTAATTACAACTTAAAAAATCAAACTTTTAAATTTGAAAAATATATTATAAATTTAATTTAAAAATAAAAATTATGTAAATAATATTAAATATTTAATCATTTAATATAAAAATTCAAATTTACATAATTTCAAAATAAGATGACATAAATGCAAAGAACTAAAATGGCATGAATTCAAACCCGGAATAGCACAATCCCAAAACAGAATTCATAATTAGGATCGGGATTACACAATCATAATCCTTAACCAAGATAGAACAATTTCAAACCAGGATTAAACATTCCCAGACCAATCATGCATTCCAAGTCCAGATTATGAATCCCAGTGGGAGATTCATGCCATTCTAGTATTTTTTTTACTTGGACATTTATTTCTAGCTCTTTTTATTAATTGAAACCTGAGCAATAATGCAATCTTAACCCAAAATTAATAGAATCTTCATTTCTTTAATTAAATCTAAGAATTTATGCAACCGTGAAATAATTATGCAAATTCAATTTTAAAAATGAAACAATTAAACATTTAATATTTCACTATATAATTTGAATAATTTTTTATAACATTTTTCCATACTAGATTCATAATTAATCTTTTTACAATTTGTTAATCTATTTTTCAAATTTAAAAGCTAAGAGTTTTTAAATTGGCAATTGATTCTTAAATTAAAAAATTAGAAGTTTTCTATATTAGATACAAATTGACAAGAGAGTGAAATTCGGAAGGAGAGATTAGAGTGAGAATGAGAATTGTGGATAAATTTACTTTTCTGAAATAAGAATATTTTGATAATTTTACAGTCAACAAGTAAAAAGGGAGTAAAAATTTATAATGCAATGGTCACAAATAAATTCCAAATGGAAATATAAAAAGGGTTAAAGAAGTACGATTTATACTATCCTAGAAACAATATTTACCCTTACAAAGCATTATTATTAAAATGTAAAATTAAAAAATACATATTTATTTAATTCATAATTTAGTTGATCAACCTTGTTTGATCAAGTAGACTGTGAAGCTAGGCACTCAGAATGAAAAGGACTTTAGTTGTAAAAATCACGGATTCTTCAATCTCATGTGAAATATTAATTGCTCCTCATGGTGCCAAGGGAAATTAAAAAAAAAAGAACGAAAGGAGGAAAACAAACAGAAACAGAAGAAAACAATGAATAATCAGAAAGCCGAACGGAGCAAATACTTAAAGGCATAGATTAAAGAAATATAGGCAAGCATTCAGTATGAGTAGGAGGTTAAGTATTCCAGTCATTAACAGATCGGACAGGTTTAAATCATCATCACCATGCTTGCACAAATCACACTTCGTTAAAATCGAACTCACCACGTAAAAATTGTATCAAGAAAAACAAATCAAAATCAGAATTCGTTTGAAAGAGAAGAAAACGTAGAAAGAAATATCGAGAAGAAAAAGAAATAAATCAAACCATCAGAACAAATGGATCATTGCATCAATATCGACACGTAATGCGTCTCAGACGACCGTCGTGAGAATTTGAATCCAAAATCGTCATCTGGTTCAAAATAAGAGAAACAAAAACAATCAAATACAAGGGAGAATTGAGAGAGAAGTTCAAGAGGCTTCGGCAGGCAGCGAGCAACTCGTCTTCGTGCCCTAAAAATCGAAATAGAGGATGAATACTGAATCCTGAAGCTATGTAGTATTTAAGGAGATAGGGAACGTCATTTTAGGGTTTTCTTCACTATTCTAATTGACGATTTTACCCCTACCTTCTTGGGCCAGAATAGGCCCATTAACCTGCGAATTTAGTATAAGGCCCAAACTTACAGTAATCTAGCGCACTGGCCCGCTTTGCGGCTCGAAAGTCTCGAATTAACCAAAGTCGTAGTTTAGACTGCGGTTCAGTGAAGTCGAAGAAGGGGGCAGCGGTTTTAAGTATGTTGAGTTGTTCTTTGATCGCAGACCGTCGCCGCTTCGCACAAGAGGGTAGTGATTGTTGTTTCAGTTAGCCGTGGCTCTCTGTTCTTCCTTTTGCCGGTGGAAAACAGACCGATCGCCGGCAATTAACCGAGAAGTTCCGTTGTTTACCTGCTACGGCCATGTCTTCCGACACTGTATCTCCTCTCATCGCTGCTCATGTCAATTACCTGCTCAACCACTTTCCTCTCCCCGTTAAGGTAACATTTCTGCTGTCTCTATCCTATCGGCTTGCTGGAAACTGCGGGAGAATAAAACCAATGGCGATTTCTAGATTTTCCAGCTGTTTGAAACGATGGTGACTGTTTGGAGTGGCTTGGAATTGGATCAGTTTACTAAATTTATCGGAAATGGATGCTCTTCGAAGTTCTTTCTTTCTTTTCTTCCGCTTTTCCACCATGAATATGATAGTATTTAATGCCATTATCTTATGGCGATACAGTGCGAGCGAATTGATTATTGAACGGACTCCTTATTTTATCTGATTTGGTATTCAGATTGAGCACATGTGGTCTGGCAGTATGAACTACCCTGGAATTATTGATAGGTTCACCTTAGTCATACCGTACTGCCTTGAATTCGTCAAATGTAAGACCGGTTTTCCATTTATTTCTCATAATGTCCTTTCAATTCTCCTTTCCCTTGTCCTAAATGCTTGAGCTTCATAGGTTCACCGTAGCTTGCTGTTTGATAGCTTTTACCTATCGTAGGGGACATCATATACAATGCTGAATCACCATTTTCTGCACCTGATATTGTATTTGGACCAGAAGATGAAAATTTTCATCCGTTTACAAGTAAGGTTCATGAAGGAGAAGGAGATTATAAGTCATCACAAAACGGTCTACATGACTGGAACAGCAAAGATCCATCTCGGCTCACGAGCCTTGTTCAAGAATTGAGGTTTTTCACGGCTTTCATGTGATGTTGCCTTCTTTTGCAAGCCTTGGGTATAACTCACCTTGAATTTAAAGGCAACTTTACTTTTTTGAAGGGATCGATATGTGTCATACCAAAGGAAGCGTGTTGAAGGAGTTGATGATGAAAGATTGAAGTTTGAACTTAGTACTATGGTATCTAGGGAGGTAATGTTTTTCATTATAACGTTTGTTATACTGTCCTAACTCCGAACTGGTAATCAATTCAGAAGCTAAATGATCAATTGTTACTAGTTAACTATTCCAAATCCTTCACGCTTGAATTATATTTAATATTAGTATGGAAGTTTAACTGTCCTCTCCTCAGTATGTTTTTTTGCATACAGCCATGTATTCCTTTAGCTAGGCAAGTTGTTCCTTGTACTGATATGTGATACCTATGATTCTCCTTGAGATTCTCTTATTTTCGATGGTAATTAAAAACCAAAAATAATGCATTATACCTTTTTGCAGGGAATTGAAATGCATTTGAGTTCAGGTGTTGAAAAGGTAGTAATTTAAAGTATAAGGTTGTACTTTGCTTGGATATTAGTAAAGAGTTGAACACTAGGGACTCTATTTTTGAGCTCTTTACTCATACATGTGGCTTCGATGCCTTTGAATTTTAGTATAGCCAGAGGAGGTCAAATTTGCTGTGCCGCTAGTAGACATTAATATTAATAAGATGATACCTGGATGCCCATGGACGCATCCACAGAAGATATTCTTGCAGGTTGCCTTTTACTTTTCTGTCTCTTTGAACTCCTGGTCTTCCTGTTTCTATTTTCCTTCCCATTCACATCATTGTTTATAGGTTTTATATCCTGTGGTGAGAAAATATGCATCTACTCCTGCTGCACCTCGTCTGAAATTGGTCTCTACCTCTGAGTTGAAGGCTCTGTTATCCATAGAGGACATCAAACTTCCTACATGGATAGATGGAATGTAGGATACTCTCTCTTTCTCTTATATCTCCCTCCTTTTTATTCTTATGGCTGTCAGGATTAGGTGCTAAAAGTGATATCATTTTTTTTAACTGATTTCAAGGTGCATGGCTGAATATCTTCCCCATCTAGAAGAGGGTCTTGACAAACAGGTTTACATTTTAATCAGTCAGATGATACTCTCTGGGTTGATAACTGGGTCTTGACTTTGGAAGTTTCCTAAAATAAAAAATTCACTCTTTTATCATACTGATGAAGGTTATGGAGGCAGTTTCATTGATTGATGTTAGGCGAGGCTTTATAGAGGCATTGGAATCTTTCTTTGGAAGGCCTTTAGAAGCTGACCCGGTGGGATTCTTACAAATTTATTTACCTCCATCTTCTTCTTCTTCAAGTCATTACATCCAACTCTAATATAAGCTAAGAGAAAAAGGGGCTCATCACATCTTACTAGTGGCATGAATTTCTTTGTTTTCAGGTCTTTTGCCGAACGGCTACAATTATCACTGCCTCTGGGGTGTTCACATTCCTGGTATTAAGTGATCTTCTCTATAATTAAAGCACCCCATCACTATCAGGAGTTTTTCAGTTATTTATTATGAAATATTGTTCATGTAATGATTACTTTATTCTGGTGATTGCTTTTGATTGGTTTCTTTAGTCTGCATAAGAATAACTGCTTCTCCATCTTGAATTGTCATAAAAATCTGCAGCTGTTAGGATTTATACCCTGGTCTGTAGAGATTCAGATGTAATGATATTACCTTTTTGGAGATGATCACCGCCCATAATATCTGGTATAATATTCCAGAGTCTAGTGTTGACAAAAGTAGCCCTCAGTTTTTCCTTTTTAGAGAGAAGCCTTCTAAGGATCCCTGAACAACAAAAACAAAACAATTAGAGGAAGATGCTCCAGTTCTTATGAATAAAAAACAATGGATAATTTAAAAAAGAAAAATGAAATCAACTTTGTAGAGAACATCCAACTAGAGGTATTGGGGACAACCACACTCTAAACTTTAAGATTCTCCTCTTTCTCTCCAATCAGATTTTCCGTTTAATAACAAAGAACACTGTCCGTTGGAGAGCTGACTACCTCCCCATTGCATCCCAACAACCTCTACTTGGATTGTTGAAACTCACCACTGAGAAATCTTCCCAAATCATCACAATGTGGTGGCATCTCCACAAAACATGATGTCATTCTTTCAATGTTCTTTTGCATGAAATACACCACTGAGGACCCAGAACCATAGATGACCCTTGACCAAGTCATGATGTCAATTTTAATTCTTTTTACTAGAGTTTGGCCAGCTGTTCTCCCTGCTGAATGCATCTTTTTTAGAAGCTCTTTTTTTCTGGTTTGAAAAGCAAAATTTTGATTTTTGAGCTAAAGAAATGCCTTCTCTCATTGAAGATATAGGAGGGCAGGTATGTAATGCAATTTGTGTTCATTGATGGACAACATATTTGAATTTAGACTTGAGACAACGTTGCATCTATTGTCTTTTATTACTTCTTTTGCAACTTTTAAGGTTTTAAATATGGAAAGTTTTCTTTTCTTCTTTTTCCCTCCCTTGTGTTCTCGGGAATTTCTTGTTAATGCTAGGTCCATTTCTTCATTTCAACTCAATTTCCAAAGAAGCAGCCTTCTCTGATGCTGCAAAGTTCTCAGGTAATGTAAATTTGTCTTGAATATTGAAAATTCTTGTATATATATACCAACTTTGCTTACTAGATATGATATGAACCATAGATATGTGTTTCTCTGTTTGTTTTACATCAATATGTGTCTCCTGTGGTCGTTCAAAGGCCATCTGCTGGTACACTGATTGATATGATCTTTACTGGAGCAACTTTTGGTATTTTAAAAAAAGATTTTACTACTTACTATGCTCAATGCATGGTATTTTAAGTAGTACCAAGGCAAACTCTTCTTTATAGATTTGGCAGAATTAGTGCAGACTCCGTTCTCGTTTATGTTTTTCTAGGCTTTGTACATTGTGATTAATTATCATAAATATGTTGATAAGGAATCTTGGTAAATTGATATTTATAAGATTGAATGACATGATAGGTGCACTTTGTATGCCTCTAGTTTTCAAGGATTTTTCTGTTCAATATGAAGAAGACTGGCATTGCTGAGATAGCCTCTTTGTAGTAAATCATAAATGTTTGACAGGGCAACTTGGTTTTATAAAGATCCACATCTACTCTCGGATTATTGATTTGGTACCATCTTTCTAATTAACGTTGATATACTGTTTAGCATTTCAACTCCCAAGGTGCACCTATCAAGTCGCATGTTATTACCGACTATCCTTGGAGTCCAAGGTGGGAGCCATCCCTAATGGCTGAGCGGATCTTGTAAGTTGTTTCTCTCTTGTTTTTCCAAAGTCACATATGTCGCTTCTTGATTGTGAATATACCGTTTTGATTCAATGTTAACAGTGAGTTTCTGGCTGATGAGGCTTTGAGCTTCAAGAGGTACTGCACTGAGTCTCAACTTCAATGATTGGGTTTA
Organism: Momordica charantia; assembly: GCF_013281855.1. Lineage (NCBI taxonomy): Eukaryota > Viridiplantae > Streptophyta > Magnoliopsida > Cucurbitales > Cucurbitaceae > Momordica > Momordica charantia. Next base: position 773,175 of record NW_028275159.1, read on the forward strand.
TGAAAATTGTGGTCGATATTCCCCACTATATAACAGTCAAGTTATGTATAGTTGGTAGACTAGAGTAGTTTTAAATTTTTGGTTTCTAAGATTGATTTTGCCACCCCCTGGGGTCTTATCTGATTCCTCAACTGAAGAGGAGGATGATTCAAAGGTAAACTATCAAGAACTGGAGATAACTTTTAAAATTTAAAAGTCGAATCCCGAAACAAAGGATGACCCTGTCCATGGCTTTTGGCTGGGTATTGATCTGATCTCTTTGGAATTGGAAGACAATCAATTTTTTTGCTTCCTATTTGAGTTAAATGTGGGGTAGGGATTGTACCTTCGAGTGAGTTATGTACTCTGGATTGGAAAAAATAATTGAATTGTATGTTAGCTTGAAGTTCTTTCTTTTAGGATTGGATTATTTGAATGTGGTCCAAAATAGGGAGAGAAAAAAAAAGAGAGGTTAAATTGCAAATTTGGGTATTGAATGAATGTCGATGGTTGTCTCGAACTGTTGAAGTTTTAGCTGTCTTTTTGAACTTTCATTTTAATTCTTGGCAGCCTCCTTTTGGTTAGTAATTTGAACTTAAACAAACTAAATAGACAATCATTATGACATTCTTTATAAAAAGAAAAAAAAAACTTAAATAAATTAAACTATAGCGGAAATTGTTCAAATTAAGTTTAAACAAATTAGAAGCTATTACTTTTATTTATTATGTCATATTCATTAGAATTCAATTTCCGATTAATATCTTAATAAATTGTCATTGTATATATAAGCTTTTTTTTAACAATGCATAAGCTTTTATTCAGATCATATTGAAGTGTAAAATAGTGTGATCTCTTAAAAGAAAAACAACCTTCTTGAAATTTAAATTTTAAATTAAATTTGGCTTATTGGAATTTATTATTATTACTACTATAGGTAGAGGTAATGAACATATTAATTACAATATTCACAGGCGTATGGAAATAGAGTGCACGTAAAATTTTTGCTATCATTATATCATATTATTATTCATTCAAAAAAATGTTGCTGAAATTTTTGATACAGTGAACTAGTTTATTTGAAATTTTGGTTTATTGATATTATTTTTTGTTCACAGAAAGAATTTGGTTTAAATTACTAAAATAAAATAGTCTATTATATTTTCATAATTTTCGATATTTAAAATAATATTTTAATATTTTAATATTTCTATAAGCAGTTTCTTCTAAAATTCCCCAGAGAAAAAGAAACGATTATAAAAATCTAGCACCTCTTGCTGATAGCTTTTCACAATTTTATTATTTAGAATTCACGTCTTTATTTTTATCCATCTTTTCACTCACCTTTCATTTCAAAATTAGCAAAAACTTCAGCCATTTTTGTGCAAAACTTCTTTTAAAAAGTTTTAGAGCAGAACAATTAATTAATGTTTGTAATTCTTTTAAACAAGTTTCATTAATCTTATTTTCTTACTTTTATATTAATTTCTGATTAACATTTTATTCAATATTTTGTTATAACAATTTTTCTTTCGGAACGTGGTATTATAATTGTTACCCTTTTGGTTGTAAAAATTGTCTCTCTAATCTCTTGTCAAATAATTTAAAGCGTACCTAAGTATAATTTATAATTTAAATATATAAAAAGTTAATTAATTTTCTAATAAAAGTTTAGAAATTAAGTATCGATATAAAAAAATATATAATCAAAATAACATGCACACTTTTGCTAGAAATTATTTAAATTACAGTAATCAAATTAATCATGATCTCGTTAAAAATATATAAACACCCGAACAAATTTCCGAAACGGAAGTAAACGGAAAGACGAGATTGGCGATCAAATTTAGATGTAATTCACATAAAGAAAATAATAATAATGATGATGATAACAAAAAAAAAAACTAAAAAATTAAAAAACAAAAAACAAAAAAAAAAAGAAAAGAAAAGAGGAAGGGAGCATGTAATGGACAATCTGCAAATTAGTATAGGAGAAATCTCTGTAAAAAAATCATATAGATAAAGACGAATCGAAAAAACTTCGCAATTACGATTTCAGTAAAAGGAGACTACAGACAGCTCGGTAAAATTCCAGAAACGAGGTTCAAGGAAAAGACGAGATTCGGGAATCACGATCAAATTTTGATGAAATTTAATACATATGATTTCGGAAGAAAAAGGAATAATAAGAGAAGGAAGATGTAATCGGCCATCAGAAAATTAGTAGAGGGGAAATCTTTGTAAAAGAATCATACAGATAAATTATGATCTCCAAGTAAAATTCCAGAAACGCAAGTACAAAGAAAAGACGAGATTCGCGATCAAATCTTGATGAAATTCACAAAAAAAAAAAAAGCAAGCATGTAAATCAACAATCAACAAATAATTATAGGATAAATATTAGAAAAAGAAAAGCATAAAGATGGAGACGAATCGAAAGACCTGCGAAATTACGATCACAGTAAAAGAAGAACAAAGAACATAAACAACGGATTAAAATTTCAGAAACGCATGTACAAGAAAAAAAAGAACTAGAAATTCGCAATCAAATTACAATGAAATTCAGAAAACAATATGATCTGTGAAGGTAAAAAAGAAGAAGAAAGAAATCCGATCAGAAAATTATCGCAGGAGAACTGTGAAAAATGAAGAACGAGCGAAGAAAATTGGAGAGAAAGTGAGAATGGGCAAAAGCTTTGCGACATCAGAGTCATGGAAGTATTTTGAGCATTGCTTGAACAATTGAAATAATAATTGCAAGCTCTTGTTCATAATTAAAGAATCATCATCTGTTCGCCGCTTTTTTGCCCACTTGCAATTTAATAAATAATAATAATAATGCCAAACACACAGAAATTAACAGAGAGAAAGGGAGAGAGTTGAATACTACGGTGATTTTCCGAAGCCATACCATATAAATAAGAGTGAAAGGACAGCAGAGCTAGGGTTTCATTTCCACACCCCTAGCCCGGCCCGGCCCAACTTAACTCAGGCCCAAGGTGTTGAACTACGCTTAATTCCACCATTCTGTTTGACGGAAATCGACGGTCCAGATTCTTTTTTATGAGCTTGGAAGTTCCTTTCCTTTGTTATTTATTTATTTATTTTGAAAATTCACAAATTTAGATTAAAGTTGATTAATCCATCAAATTAGCCATTGAATAACTCTGTTCAATAAAAATTCAACACTAATATAGATTTCTCTAAAATCCATAATTCATATATGGAAATGCATTTTTTTACTATCATTCAAATGAAAATTTATTAAAAGGTGAAAAAGAGAAACTTATTAGAAGGTAAAGTTTGCAAAATTTTTCAAGTTTAACGTAAATATTGCTGACATTTTTCTAAATTTAAGATGTAATTTGATGAGATTGGTAAATTTTAATTTTCTTTCTCAGTTTCTTCTTTAAAAAAAAAGAAAATAAAAAACCTACCTTAGGCCTTAGCTCATTGTCTTTTTAGACAAATTGCAAAACCTCTTTTATTTATTATTATTATTTTGAAGCACATCTTATTGCAATGATCACATTAACAAAATTGAACTTATTATTCAAAAAACTACACCATCAAATTTGCACACATCGATTTTTCAATAACTCTCTAATTCTATTTGATGAGTTCTCTCCAAAAGAAAAACCTCTCTAAGAGGAAAAAGACCATTATTGTATTTGGATAAAATTGAAGTTCAATAAACAGTTATTTTCGACTTATTAACACTCTTGAAAATTGATGACTCAAATTGATGAGTACATAAAGAAGCAAGAAAACATGAAACAATTAATTATACAATTTTTTAATAATAACAAATAGAAAAATACACACGAGTGGTGGGTAAAAAAAAGATCTTTGAAGGATTTAGACGAAAGAGAAATACATAAAATTTATGAAAAAAATTTGGTAGAGGAATTTACTACTTCACACCGTTAAACAGACTCCACTTGCATCAATATCATTTAATAATTATTGAATCTTTTCTCCAGTTGCATCAATATCATTTAATTTTTTTTTTTTTTTTAAAGAAAACCTAAAACGAAATTTTAGGAAACAGGAAACTACTTAACACAATCAGAGCAAATATCTCTCTGAACTCAAAAGGGGCTTCTTTAATCCACAATCTTGGCAGCTTCATTTCCAGATCCAAAGATAATAGAGAAATCCTGCACTATCCCTCTTGTCCATAGATTTTGAAGTTCATTGATGAGGTGTTGCTGGTGTGCAATTAAATCAACTGTAATTACCTCCCAATTACCAAAATATGCAAAAACAAAACAAATTTTCGGGATTCTGTCTTCACAGTTCACACTATGCTCAGCTATTTCATATGCTTAATTTTAACTAAAGTATTTTATTATAAGCACCTAGTTAAAATATAGTACTTTGCAGAAGACATCAATGCGTGTTTGGACCACTCGATTATGGAAAGAAAATTAATATGTTTTGAAAAACTTTACATACCTGTGTGAATTTAGCTTAATTGGTGAAAAACAGTTTATTATTTACAACTCTATTTGTAGTATCTTCGCATGCATTAAATATTATCAGCAAAAAAAAAATCATTCTCAAGAGATTTGAGGAAAAAATATCAACTCGAGTTTGGATAAGTACTTAGTGCAAAGAATTCCTTCTACTCACATGATTGGTTTCAATATTTTAGATCCTTGAAGGCTGATATCTTCTTATATAAAATCAATCACTAACTTTCTATAAACTTCACCTATATTTAAAGATATTTCTTAACAATAATATTTAAACACAAACCCAAACTCAAATTCCCCCATCAAAGCAGGCTTCCATTTAGCCACGTCTTTTTAGTATATGTTGAAAATTAAACATGTACCATTCTTAATAAGTACATGATCCATGTACATAAACTGATATTTAGTTGTATGTTCATATATTTAACATTTTAATATGGATAATTGGGTTCATGAATGTGTGGATTCATGGATGAGATGTATGGTAGGAATCTAGATTTTTCCATGAACTTAGGATGGTCTTTAAATGTATTTCAAGCAAGCGTGTAGAGAAGAAAAACAAGAGAGTTTGAGATAGTTTATAAACGTGAGAAATTTTCAATACAAGAAGTTGTTCCTTCTCAAACGAATCTTGTTAATTATAAATTTGTGACCGTCGATCCTACGCTTCCAACATCCAACAGCAATAGTGGACAGGGATTCAAACATTTGATTTCCCGCAAGGTTAATTACATTATAAGATTTATGTTTAAGTTTGGTCTCTTAGTCATGGTAGAGAGAAACCAAAACAATTACGCAAGAAAATGCATAAAAAGAGAGAAGAAGGAGAATTTTTCTAAGTTGGTACTTTAAGTATTATCTAGAGAAACGAGGAACTCGGGACTTCTTCATCTTGTTGATCTGCCTCCTTCTCAGTCTCGCCACTGCCGCCTCGTACACCATAGTCATTCGATTGCTTCCAAAATCTGCCTGATCATCAAATGCTCCATTATTATTCTCCGGCCAAATAGTTTCGTTCAGATCGGGGATAACCGGTGACATTTGCGATCTTTGAGCCGCCGTGTGATTAACATTGACGATCGGGATCCGGTACTGATCATCGGAGATTGTTTCCACCGGCGGATTTGAACTTGCTAGTCCAATCGTCAAATGCAACTCTTCCCTTTGTGATCTTTGAGACGCCATCGGATCAAGATTGACGATCCGACTGTGGCAGTGATCATTGGAGATTGTTTCCACCGGCGGATTTGAACTTGTTAATCCAATTGTCAAATTCACCTCTTCTCTTCTCATATCACGACTTATAAACTGTGGACCACCACAAAAATAATATGTTGATATATTTTAGTTTATTTTTAATTAATAGATTAGAAAAGAGAGTGCTAAGAATTCTAGTTTCAAAAATTTATAAAGCTAATTCTCTTATTTCTAATCAATTTGAAGAAATGATGAATATCGATAGAAAGAATATTAATGTATTAAAAAAAAAACTCGCATATACCTTCTGCTCTCTTGCTTTATCACGATAAAGCCTCAAATTCTCCAGTTTCTGTTTGGATTTTGAGACCCATACGGAAATTTTGTTAAACCAATAAGAACACCCCAAAAAGAAAAAAAAGAAAAAAAAAAAGGATATCTGTTTATTAAAGAAAATTTTAAATACAGATTTTAATTTTTCTTCCGTGTAAAATTATTAGTCAGCTTGTTCTACCCTCTTCTGCATTGGGTTGGAAATAGTATTCCACCTTTTAATTCTGAATCTAATGGTGGGTATAGTTAAACTGAATAAAAAAGGGGTAACATAGCTTGGCTGTATTTTTCTAGACATCCAAAGTTTGTTCTATCCTCTCAAGAAAATTTTCTAAAATTGTATAAAAATTTTAGAAATAAAATGAAAACGAGATTCTGTTTCATGCTCCATTTCCAACAAAAATAAGTTTTTTTGTCTTTTTTTTTTAATGAAAAAAAATAAAGAACCAGATATAATCATCAAATACAATCATGTTTTTCTCAGAGGACAAGGAAAAAAAAAAACCCCCCACCGTTTCCATTAATTTTTGGTGGTGGGTGAGATCGTGAATTTCCTGCAACAACTCTTCCTTCTACCAACAAAGAAATTAGTTTAACAGTGGTGAGCAAAACCCTAATGACCAAAAGCCAGAGGAGAGAGAAAGAGAAAGAGAGATTACCCTTTTAGCCTTCGAATCCGAACGTTCGGGTCCTTTCCGGTCTGGTTGAGTGGGCGGTAAGGGCGGAGGAGCCAAACCGGTGGGATCGTAGCCTGTTGCGGTGGTCGGAGGAGCGTCCACCGCCATATTTTCCAGCGAAGGCGGTGGAGTAGAATCGTGAAGAAGCTGTAATTTATCCACCGGAGCCGGAGGAGATCTAATTTTCTTGTCGCCCCAATACAATGGGGGCTTCCGACGATTCCGGCGAGTCTCGCCGTCGAATATTAAAGCAGGAAAGTTGACCAAGATGTCGGCGACCTCGTACTCATCCGCAGTGAAACCACCAACAACATCATCAATATTATCAATATCAATAATATTCATCTTTTCTTTTCTCCTTCCTCTAAATTAATTCTATAACTTTTTTCAAATAATTGGATATTTCCCTTGCCTCTATAATAAAATTGTCATCGTATCATCAAATATATATATATATATATAGGAATTTTCCTAGTTCCAGTTGGAATATTTGTCCTAGTTCTACTTGGAAAAGTGTCGCTAACATGAGCCTGGTCAAAAAAATATTCTTCAAAGGAGGAGTTATGAATAGATAAAGGAGTGAATTGGGTAAAAATAAAATCTCGTTTATTTTAGTTCAAAAGATCAATTTAAATATTTAATTGTCATTTATACAAAAATAGAAGTATAATTAGACTTATTAAAGAGAGTAAACTCGGGAGAATAGAATAAATTAGACTATTATTATTGTTGCTTTGTTTTAAAATTAGACTGGACGTGTATATAAATTTCTTACTTAGGATCGAAAGTTCATAGTTTTGAAGCTCGAATTATATGTTTAGTTACCAATATTTTAAAAGATAGAGAAAATTATGACACTTACCCTTCCAATTTTTCGGAAAAAATATGAAATTTTAGAAAATTCATTTTTAAAAGGGCAAAACTATAAAAAAAGAATATTCATAAAGTAAATTAAATTAGTTTTTTAACCTGCCAACTGTAATTGAAAATAGTAGTACTGAATTTTATGACTCACCGATAGATAATCTTAACCATATAGTAAGATTAGATGCCTAGTAGGTTTCAAAAAAGAGAGAAGATAAGACGGGTAATATCTTGATTTTTTTTGGCGTAAATTAAATTAAATTGAATTTAAATTTTAAAAACTGAATGGCGCTGTCTTTCGAAGCATTTCAAATGTTTCACAGCTTTTTGAAATTTTATTAAAATACTCGAAACACACTAACAATTTTTTTAATCTCCAAAATTTTTAAAACTTTATTATTATTATTATTATTATTTTGTTGCTCTTTTAGTCATTTGGTCCATCAGAAAATTTGTTTTTTTATTTTCATTTTGATTTTTCTAACTATTGAAAAATCTCAAATTTAGTCCTCAAACTAATTTCATTAAATCCTATATTGATTAATACTTATTTTAAAATGTGGACTAGTTTTAATTTATATCAAGAATGTAATTTAACCTCATTATTCATCCATATGTTATACCTATGTTATTATTATAATAATAAATATTAGATATGAGATTATTTAATCAATTGCCCGTCTAGCTCAGTTGGTAGAGCGCAAGGCTCTTAACCTTGTGGTCGTGGGTTCGAGCCCCACGGTGGGCGTTTTTCCTTCTTCATATGTTAATACTAAAAGAACATAATTATCATATTTCTTCACAATGCAATAAACTAAGAACTCATATGGAAAAATAAATTACATTTTTTTTGTTTTGACCGTATAGAAGTAAAACAAACCAAATTTAAGAGTACATGACAAAAATAAATGTTTTTTTTTTGAAAGTACACTAAGTGTACCAAACTAATATTTAAACTTGAAATTTACCAAGTTTCAACATTGTAGGTAAATGCCTTAATTCGGCAGGGTTTGATTCCCACTTTATATTTCAGGGTCTTCCATTTTGTAAATTGCCCCCACACAAATTTGGAAGTGAGGCCAGGTATCAGAAAATAAGAATTATAATCATCATGAAAAATGAAAATATGCAAACAGTACACAGGAGAAAAAAGGACCAAAGGAGTGTCAATATCATTAAAACCAATGTTTTGGTATAACTAATCAGAGATCTAAAACAAGTTTCTGAAGAAGGGATTGTCCATTTACACATCAATTAGGCTGCTCTCGGTTTCTTTTTCACGCTTCGACTGATTATAAAGTCGTCGTCTGATTCATCTTCAGAACTTTCATCTTTCGACTTGCGCTTCTTCGACTGTTTTGTCATGACTTTGGAGTCGACCGTTGTCTTTTTATTCGAAGAAAGTGGTGAGGATTGGACAGTTTTCTTGACAATGGCGGTCTTTGTGACGCTCTTTACAGCAGTCACAGCCTTCACTGGGGAACTCAACTTTTGCAGTGGTGCCTTCTTCTGCTTCTTTTCAAAAACTTTCTTTGCTTCTTCTTTGGATAACAAACCAGACTCCATCATCCTGCAGCCTCATCCATCCAACCACAAATTAATCTCATTCCATAGTTACCTTAGGAAAAACCGACACAGATTTATATCTAACGCTTGTAAACAGCATGATAAGATACTGCAAACTATTTTGTTTAGCCTAAGATTGACATTATCTGCAAAACTTATTGTAGGGAGATTCAGGGACTTACTAAAGATGTAACAGATGAGGTTGTAAATTAGAGAGTAAAGGCCACTTTAAATTGATCTCTACTCTATTCAAGCAGAATTTCTACACAAAACTTCCAAGAAGGATAATAGAATGGACTGCAGATTGCTAACTATGTTGGCAGCCATAGCAAACAGAAAATAGGGAACTCTCTATACCATAAACAAGTGAAGGGAGAAAGGACGAGAGTGGTTAACGATGAGTGTACATCTGTGCATCTTAATCTAGTCTCCACTCATATCTATATAATTGAAGCTACATGACAGAAATAACATTCCACACTGAAGTAAAAACCGAAAAAAGTCAATCCGAAGAATGCACAATACGTTGTGCACTTTCCCAATTATGAGATGGCTTTGGCTATATACGAACAATAAAAACTATCCGAACTTGTCACTACTCCAAGTAACATTGTTAATTCCTTGTTGTTAAAGACCATGTTTGATAATCGTCTACTTTATGGAAGATAGAAAGTTACAAATCTTATGTTGGGTAACACCTAAACCCGAACCAAACACAAAATTCAGGCCATGAACACAACTACTTGTGCATCTTTCATGCCTACTAGCCATCAATTTTGTTTCATTAATGAAAACTTGTAAACAAGTAGATGACAGGATTAGTATTTAAATCTCTATTTGCAAATAGGGAACTCAACCAGTAAACATGTTCTACCAGAGGATTCTTGGAAACCTGACCCCGAATGCTAAAACAAACATCTTCGTTCTTAAAACACATAAAGTGAACAGTAATTTCAAGCATAATAAAATATCTTCAAGGGATTAAAACTACTCATGCCTGCTTCCAGATGCTAAGGCAACGTGATTGCAAAGACAACAGTACAATTGAAGTAGCATGTAGAAGCAATTTTCTTACCAGAACTGTGCCATTTCACTGTGGGGAAGTTGCTTATGGAGAGTTTCGTAAAAGATCCTAAGCGGGTCTCTCTGAGTAACCAAGAAGACAGGAAGACCATCAGCTAAAGATCTCTCAAACAGAGAACTGACGCCCACCAAAATTAGCATGAAACAGGAACATTGTCTAATACCTCTTCAGGGGGATCTCGCTTCTGACCAGGCAAATCATATACCTTCTTCTCCCTTCTCTCTTTTTTCTGGCTCTCCTGCTTCGCCTTGGATGTCTTGCTCTTCTCCTCCTCCTTCACTTTCTTCTTCTTCTTCGGTTCCTGTCTCCACAGTCCATTCAGAAAACGCATCACATGTTAATGACCTTCAATGTATATGATAAAGAGAATGTAGCATTTTGAAGCCAAATTTGTGCACTAGAAAGTTTGTACAGGATGGAGTTTCTAACAAAGATTAAACTTCTGATTTCTGAATGCTAGAGAAGCACATTGCTTAAAATCTCCAGGGCTATTCAAATAAGTATACCCATTTCTCTACTTTCAGTTACTCAGTAATCGAAACAATGATGGAAAAAGTAGAAGAAATTAAAGCATGGAACACAGTTGATAATGCGAGAAAGAAAAATAGAAAGATGTATGAAGTGAACCATATCACGTTTTGCCGCAGAGCTCTTTTTGCTAGGTGTTTCGTCGTAATCATCATCGGAAGAGTTGAAACGCTCTTCTTTTTTGACCTTGGTGCCCTTTGGGACAGACCCAGAACCCATTTTCGGAGATTTTCCCACTCCATCTTCTCCCTGCAGTTCTTCCTTCTTCAAATTTGAGAGAGGTTTAGAGCCCCCATTTGAGAGTTTCTTCTTTTTGGCTTGGAAAATGGAGCCGAGGCTCATTCCGTCCTCCATTTCGTCGAGCTCCACTTTGGATTTCTTTATCGGCTTTTGATCCTCCGAAGACATTCTACCTACTGAAACTGTTCGGGGGAAAACAAGGGATTTTGCGAGGAAATATGACGGTTCCTCTGAATCTGTGACTCAAGAGAACGACAGGAAAGTAATGCGTTTTCAAAAATTTGGATGAAAATAAGAGGGGAAAGCACTTCAAAACCCGCGAGGCATCCGACTTTGATTTTGGGGGATGACTGATTGGTGCCCTGCAAAGTTAGATTTTAGCTTTAATTACAAATTTCAATTTAAATTATTTTCTTTAACTTTTCTTTTTTTTAACTACAATAAATCTCTGCGATATTTAGTTCTTATCACATATCAATTGAACTAACTACGGATAATTTCAAGTGAATGGAACAAACAAGTAGAATACTTTAGCCAAATTGATCATAACTGAGGGTATGTTGTGAGTTCGATCTCACATCGTACTAAAAATAAAAAATAATACTTTAATTTAACTCGACAAAATAAAAAAAAAAAAGGTAGGAGATTAACTTTTCAATCCATAGAAGGTAAAAGGTCCATTATCAAATGAATTATGTTCGAAATGACTACTAGAATACATCTTAAGCTTAAAATTTCCATAATTCACGAAGTTACAAATTTAAGCTTTCATTTGTCTTCTTGCAAATTTAATTTTCATCCCTCACACAAATAGAAGGTTGGAATTAGATCCATTACCCGAGAGGAAAAGATAGAATATCTTATTCAGAAGCCTCTTTAGTCCCTATAATAAAAATAATATATTTATTTAGAAGGAAATAGTTTAGTTTTTATAATTAAAACTTCATATATGCAATTGAAAAAATAAGTTAGTATGTCAAGTCATCTTAATTAGAGATTTAATCCCCTTCTCGATTTTTGGTATACCAAAATCACTTCTATACGTGCCATAAATCTAATTCTCCTAATTTTGGCGAGAGAGGCAGGCGGTAACGTCATAACTCAAATAATTATATAAGATCACTGTCCCAAAATCCCCGAGTTTCCTCAAGTCCATTGCATGGCCACCATGTGTCCAGTTCTGAACACAAAACAACAAACACAAAACAGAACTAACCGCCGCCTTCTTATATTTTATCCATTGCTGTCTGAAACATATCAGATCAAATCTTCCAAGAAGGTCTTTGGTTATGGGAAAGGAAGTCGGTTGTGTGTTTGCTTACAAAGCTAAAGCCTCCCCCATCCCACCGTATTATGCATATTTTCATGTTCTGTGTGTCTTGTTTTGCAGATACTTACACCAAAGAGGAAGAGAAAAGCTTCTAAACTGAGAAGATCATGAGTTGGATGGTGGGGGAAAGAGGTCCAGAGTGGAAGTATGGATGGGCAGAGAGAACGATGACCTCCATGTCTCTCCCGCCGATGCCGCTGCTCGCCTTTTTCGGTGTCGTCGTCCTTCTGCTGTCGTTGCAGACGAAAACCGTGTTCGACTTCAAGTTGTTCCTTTTTGCTTTGATATTATTGCTGATCTTTGTTGTAAATTCCATGGCCGTGTATGGTACGGTTGTTGGGCCTGCTTCAGTGAGAACTACGACCAGGTCGGTTCGGGAGGCCGAAAAGACCTCGCCTTGGGGCGTGGCGGTGTTGCTGTTTCTGCTGCTGATATTGCTATGGAACCGCCCTTACTTCCGCTCCAAGTGGTCGCCCCCATCTTAAATGTCAAACGCCACTGCAGAACCTAAGTGTATCATAGAATAGCATAGGAGGAAGTATTTTGAAATGATGCACAAGTATGATGTAACTAATAGTTCAGTTTTGTGTAACATATAAAAAGTGCAGGCTGATGAATTATATAAACATGCTGATATTCCCAGAGAAGTTTCCTAAAGCAGAGATTATAATTTCTAAATTAGATAGATTACATGGGATAATGACTGAAGCTACTATTTTCAGCTACAACAAGAATACACTGCTATCAATACACAACTGAAAGAAAATACAACCCAATAAGCCGATGGTAATTGAGACCATATTACAGTTTATTTGGCAATCTACAAATTGATTTCATTCTTCAGTTTAGGGACTTTGAAATTAGATGTAAACAACCTTGGAGTCCCTGGATTCGAAATAACATCATCTCCTCTTCTTTTTCGATTTCCCTGCCCACAGTGAAAAGTTTAAAATGCTTCAGGTTTTGAAACTAAATCACCAGGCTAAACGGACATCAACCCAAGGTATTCAATTTTCAATATAAACACACGAGGTTGACCACAAATGATGAAAATGTTCCAAATCAGAACCATTCTATAAACAATCCAAAAAACATAGTATCATCATCATAGTCTATTTACCGAAAGAGAAGTTTGCGCAGAAGACATGTCTTTGTTGATAGTGACGTTACTTCTGTTCTTCTTACAGTTCTTGCCTCCCAAACTAGATGGCCTAGTTCCTGCTGTGCACTGGTTCAGCACAGGGGTAGCATTTGCATTCATAGACTTCCTTTGCACTTCTAACTCATGTGAGAGTTTGGAAACTTCTTCTTTTAATTTACTTGAGTCTGTTTCCATCTTTCCCACTTGGTCTCGTAACGTTGCAATAATACCATCCTTCTCATTGCTCGAAGTTTGTAGTTGCTCCAATGTGGCTACAAGTTTCTCTATTTTTTGGTTTGCAAGTTCAAGCTCTGAATGCTTACTCTTCAATTTACTTGTGTAACCATTTTCCATGACATTATACTGGTTCCAGACAAATTTCTTCTCGGCCACTAACGCAGAAACCTCCGACATCTTTTCCGAGGCAAGTTTTTCATACTCACGCCTCAACCTCCTTACTTCACCTTCCAATGCCTTAAAACGCCTCTCTCCATCTGTAGTTCCATATGCTGTTGAAGCACTCTCTCTTTCACCATTTGCCTCAGCTGTTTCTGAAGCATTTCTTAAATAATTTTCCTGTAACTAAGATAGTAGATTAGAACTAGTTTGAATACTCTTAACAAGAATAACAAAGAAGTTCTGGAACCATACTTGTGGATCGGAGCATTTATGAGAGACGAGATCATCAAAGAACGATTTGAAGTCTTCCAACTCAATCTCGGACTGTTCTGCATTGGGGAAACATAAGCGGTAAGACGATATAGTATTGTCAGATCTGAGAATCCCAATTTTGTCAATTGTATAGCACATATTACATAACGAGCAAATATAAACAAGAATTTGGGAAACTATTTTACATCATTGTTCAATAGGAACAAACTTTTCAAAGGAGTGGCGAAGTGAAAACGAACTTTACTCGGGTCAAATTCTTGTCACAGTGACTTTGTTGCTAGCATGATAGTGTAAACAAGCATACTTGAATTTACTTATTAGAGTCACGTTTCACTTAAATTCCTCGAAATTTGGCTAAAGCGCCACCGGAAGTGGTTAGTTTGGAAAGTGAAATATTTTGTAGAGGAATTTCCTCCTATGAGGCATCATGAATTTCCTCCTTCCGACGCTAACCGACTCTTTGTAACTTCAAAAGGTAAAGAGTGAAAAATAATAAGAACCTATTTTCAGTCGGCAGAGATAGACCTCCGTCTGCTTCATTCCCATGAGCAGATCTGATTTCGAGGCTTCAAGTGAGCGTTCCATATTTCGCAATAATAACTCATCCTTCATCTAGACAAGATGCAAGTTCTAAAATGATTAGAAACCCTAAAATTCAGTAGAGAGGGGGAACTTTCAATTCCATGATTAGACCAAGAATTCCACTAAATTGCAGAGATAGAAGAAGGAACCTGAGAGATATGGTCCTCGTAAAGACGAATATCAGCAACCCATCGTTCGTGCTGCGTTCTTACGCGATCTTCAAGAAGTTTTCGCTCTTTGACGAGTGTTTCGAGCTGATTTTGTTGTGTCCGTAGCATTTGCGTCACAGCATTGAAGATTTTGCCCCAATTTCGTCGCTGAATCGAAGCTTTTGATTCTTCACTCTTTCCCATTTCAATCCACTCAACAGGAATCTAGAGAACGAGTGAGAGTGTTCGACGATGGCCAAAATGACCGTTGAATTGGAGAGGGAAATTGCTTTAACAAAACTGGCAACGGTCGACTTTGGCCTAATGGTTGAAAACTTGAAATGCGCCAACAAAAAGAAATATGTTACTCTCGAATCTGGAGGTGTCTCATCCAGAATTGGGTCTGATTTAGCTTTTGGGCCGTTTCACTGGAGGTGGAGAACCAGGACTTGTTGGGCCCAATAGGCCAGATGTTTACATGGGCCCATTGGACCCAAATGTATTTTCTAAAAATAATTTTTTTTTGGCGGAACATTTCTTTTTAACTATTTCTAAATATTTAATTTTGTCAAATATAGTTTTAAACATAGCATGTAGCATTTTAATGGTTGCTTCAAAATTTTTATTTTTTCACGAACTGATTCAACTAAATAATTATTGCATTTATTGCTTAATGTAATTAATGAATGGATTAGATGTTGATTGAATCGATCAATTGACTTCCTTTTTTCCTTAATATCACCAATTTTATCAACTTTTTAAAATCTGATATTTATACATTATTAGAATATAATATTTAAAGTTAATCCAAAATTTATATTTTTAAATATAAAAATAAGTGAATAAAAATATTATGGTTGTACTCTATGACTAATTTTAAATTAGTTTAAAAAAAGTCTTGTGTACCACTCCTATTTCTGTAATGGAAGAATTTTTGTCTTAATAGTTATAAACAAACATTATTGAGTATTATCTTCTATTTTTACGAATTATCAAACCAGGAAGGCAACTGGGAAAAAAATCTAATAATATTATATCTAAAGGGGGAAAAAAACTGGTAACCTAACTTATTAAAGGGGCAAGCACAACCAAATCCCGGTCACCTACATTACACGTGTCCTGAGGAAGGGAGTGACGAGATTTGGCATTGGGATCCCGGTGGCGCCGGGTCGTGGGATGGGTCGTGGGTCTTAATTTCGGGCCTATAATCTTCACTTCATACGTCAAAGCAAAACCATTAAGAAAAAGGCCAAAGGCGCAGCCGCAGACGCAGCCGTATTCCGAGTCTGACCTGACTCTTCTACCACGCGCGTCCACAAGCACGTAATGAAGGCAACCAAGAGGCCGATTCAGGCCGTCGCCACATGGGTTCGCCGGCAACCGCCCAAGATCAAGGCGTTTCTCGCCGTCGTCTCCGGAATGGCTGCTCTTGTTTTCTTGCGCTTTGTTGTTCATGATCACGACAATCTTTTCGTCGCTGCCGAGGCTGTTCACGCCATCGGAATCTCCGTCCTTATTTACAAACTCATGAAGGAGAGGACCTGCGCAGGTAAGGCCCCATACACTCTTTTTTTTTTTTCTTTTAAATCACCGCCCTTTGACTCTTCTGTTGATCGCGTTGAAATGCGGAATTCGCCCTAGGGTTTTGTGCATTCAGGCCTCGTTTTTTATTTTCTGTTTGTTATTTCATATGTATTGTTCATTCAATCTTGCAAATTCTGCGTTCTTCTCATCCGGAATATCCGAACGATTTTTTTCTTCTTCGGAGAAAATTGAGTATTACGATTTTAGAATATTTTCCCCTCGGCTTACTAATTAATTTCAGTTCTAATTTTTCTATTTTTGTGGATCTCAATGCTTGCTCCTGTTTCTAATTGTAATTGTCCTGAAAATCTCCGCAGGACTTTCACTAAAATCGCAGGAGCTAACAGCAATTTTTCTAGCTGTTAGACTCTATTGCAGTTTTGTCATGGAATATGATATACATACACTACTGGATTCTGCCACTTTGGTAACGACGCTGTGGGTTATTTATATGATTCGATTTAAGCTGAGATCCAGCTACATGGATGACAAAGACAATTTCCCTATTTACTATGTGGTGAGTTCACTGCATATGTTTCTTCGTTTTCTGTTGGAAATTAATTCCTGGACTAGTTGATCTGTACTTATAAACATGAACTCGAACATATGGAATTTGCTATTTGGAGGTGGAGTTCAAACCAATGGTTGGATTATGACCTTTCTACCTTATAATAATGTTTGAGCTATCTCGAAAGTTGATGATGTGGGAAATCTGTTCTGCTATTGAATAGCAAACGTTAATGATATTTGAAGACTATGCAGCTCGTTGTTTGAGTTTTGGTGCAAGTTAAACATGCCAGCATTTTGTTCTTCAATTGGATAAAATGCTACGTAAGTTGCACCTTGAGGTCCTAATTATAGGTTACGTTTGCTTGGATTTTATTTCAATGTGAAATATGTTGGATGCGATTTGAGGAGAAAGTTTGACCTTTTTTCATTTGGCTGGATGAATGTAGAATGTACATTGTCACTTTCATTTTGACCTTTTACTGTACTGGTCAATGCATCATACTCAAGGCCTCTTCAGAGTCAAGTTAGAAGCCCTTTTCTCACTTGAACAAGATTAGATTCCGTTTAGATTATAGCTCAGCCTAGAGTAGCTATAGATCCCTTTTGGCTGGATCAATGACTCAATGTGGGAATGTACAAGCGTAGATTCCTTTCAATTATTCAGATTTCAGGCTTGGTAGATTGGAACTGGGAGTGCGAATGTGTACAATCTTGTTTATGAATTACATAACCAAATGTTTGGATATTTGGATATGTTGCATTATTTATTCAATCTGCTGGTGATTCAAAATCATTATTTGATAAGTGAATCTCAATCATGTGCATAAATTGATTAGATCCGTATTGAAATATCAAATAATATTGGCCGTCAATCTGTCCGTCTCATTAAAGCATGCATTGTAGGATAAATCAAAATGAATATTTTAGAATCCCAATGAACATGGCAAAATATGATGATTTGATAAAATTCTGAGATAAGAAATTTGGTTCTTGAGTTTGCTGTTCGTGTAACCCATTTATTCTTCTTATTTTTTTTGATTTAGGTGATACCTTGTGCTATACTATCTCTTGTGATCCATCCAACGACTGTGCATAACATAATAAATAGAATAGCATGGGCATTTTGTGTTTATCTTGAAGCCGTTTCGGTATTACCTCAGCTCCGGGTCATGCAAAATACTAAGGTATGGAAAACTTTTTCACCAAATCTAAGATTATAGACTGAATTCTGCAGGTTGCCTTGCTCTGAAATAATATTGGTATCTATGGTATTTCAAGTCTGTCCTGTTGTTTTCCTCTCTAATACTTTTCAAAAGCTTTCAATGACTAGTTTTCTCTGTTTATTCTCTTTCCTAGATTGTTGAGCCGTTTACGGCACATTATGTATTTGCCTTGGGAGTTGCAAGGTTCTTGAGTTGTGCACATTGGGTTCTACAGGTAAGTTTATTTAACCTGAGTCTCATCTCCTACTTGGATTCATAGATTTTTTATCATTTTATTTTAATAGCTCCCATTCTTATGCTTCCTTAATTATTACAGGTCTTGGATACTCGTGGACGTTTGTTAACAGCATTGGGTTATGGATTATGGCCATCCATGGTTCTCCTATCAGAGATTGTTCAGACTTTCATTCTTGCAGATTTCTGTTATTATTATGTCAAGAGGTGAGCAATATAGATCGATGGAATTTTAATTTTCTAAACAAACTCCTTGACGAGAGCTTAATATAACACGCCAATCTGGTTGCAGCCTCGTTGGTGGACAGCTTGTTCTACGCCTTCCCTCCGGAGTGGTGTAACTTCAACAGATCAACAGAACTGCAGCCACACGATGCAAAATGAGAGAGGTTTTCTTGGTTGTCTTAGGCTCTAATTGGGAAGGTAGGATATGGGTCTTAGTTGTTGGAATTATGCTTATACATGAAATGTGAAGGATGCACAAGTCTAAGACTCGCAGTTGGTAGAATTTTTTTAAAAATCATGGTCTACTCTTATGTACTCTAGATCTCCACCATCTTCTCTCGAAAGGTCTGATTTTAATTTTTCTATCACGGGGTCTTGTTGCTGCCTGTTGAACCTGAAACAAAGAGATAAACTTAACAAGTTCCAAAGAGAAATATCTATCTCGAACGAACGAATTTTTCTTGTGGCTTCAAGTACCAACCCTAATGCTCTTTCCTTGGCGAACGAGTTCAATTAGCTCATTGTTGTGACCAATAAAGGCCTCTGTCTAATTTCTTCTGGACTCTTAAAAGGGCTGTTTGTTATGGATTGTTTTGTAGAACCAAGTTGTTATTGACGATTTGATGTTATTTTCGTTTTGAATCATTATTCAATGGATAGCATGCATGCACAAGAGAGGGGATCAGTTTTGTCGCCTCGGGTATGTTTGCCACATATCAAGGAGGAATATGGAATTGAGACGGTTGTGAAGCTCGATGCAAGCCTTCCCTAGGCAGCGATGTTCATGTTCATTTTTTCAGTACAACTCTGAGAGAGCTTTGATTATTAAAATTCACTGTTGTGAGGTGTTGTTTGAAGTAGTTTTGATACTTACCCCATCCCTCTTCCATCCTTTTTCGTGATATTGCGTCTTGCAAAATTTGGAAGGGTAAATCAGGAAACAAGTTATCTCAATGACACTGGTATATGATTTTTGTAGGAATGAGAACTTTAACAAACGACCAAACTACTCAATTAAGTCTTCTCCACTCAATTGTTGCATTTTAATTAGTACAAATCAATAGATAGAATCTAAAAGGGATTAGTTGAGAGTTGTCTTCTGCTTTTAGAATAAAGAAGTATTCTTTTGATAATTGTTTTCTTTTAATTTGTTCCTATGAATAACATATTGAGTTTACACTCATTGAAATGTGTTCTTATATTATTTTTTTTAGTATAATTCGATCTCACAATTTTAATTAGAAATAAGTGTATTAACTAGCTGAAGTATACTTAGGTTGACAATTTGTTTTCATTTGAAAATCTTATCACAATCTCATCCTTCTAATACAAACTTCGCCAAAAAAAACTATATATCAAAATTTACATTATATTATGTTATATTATACAACAACACTAGTCATGATTATTGATGGAGTTGGCACAATATATAGATTATGGAGAGCCTTTATTGAATCTTAGTTTAAGCAAACCTACTCCTCAATAAATGATCAAGTGTACAGCTGTAGAGCAATTTCCCTCCTACTTAGGAATTGAATTTCCAGCTCATCCTAAAGTTCTTGGGTATTCATTAATATCACAATTTTTCTCGTCTTCATTTGCGTTTTCCCTTCCATTTAATATATTATTTGACCATAAAATGGCATCTTCTTTAAGATGACCTAAGACCCACCCTGCAATTAATTAATTAAAAAGAAAGAGACGAAAGTGCTTTTCCCCACCACACCTGGATATTCCATTCGGCGTCGAAAATTTTGAGAATTTTTCTCTACTTTTGTGAATTGCCACACACCCACCCTACCACCTCCCTTTACTGTTCATATAATAGTAATACTACCACTTTTATTTACTATAAATATGGAGGTTTTCGTTTCTCATTTTATTCTACGTCCTCAAAAATATTGAGTTTTCGCCCATTATTTTCCTATTCTCTCTTGATTTTCTCCTCGTCTTCGATGGCCAATTCAGTACTTTCTAAACCTCTAATTACTTGTGTTTTCATGTCCCTTCTCGTTCTTTGTTTCGTTGGAGCTCATGAAAAGGTAATCTTTCATCAAACTTCAATCCTCAACAATATCTGTTGAACTTTGATTCTCTTCTTGTGCTCACCAAAATGTTAAATGGGTTTCGTTTTGTCGAATGCAGGTGAACGGGACAACAGCTGATCCTACTAAGATTCAAAATATTGGTAAAATAGAAGGATTTGTAACGTTTTTCTAACTTCTTATTTCTCAAGAAAAGAAAAATAAATGTGTTAACCAATTTTTTTTTTATATAATTTAGATCGAAATTTTTAAAAAGTATATATATAGTTTTCAAAATTTTGTTTTTGTTTTTAAAATTGAGCTAAAAATTTAAATATATTTTGTGTGTGCTTAGATTGCGGGGGAGCGTGTGCGATGAGGTGCAAGTTATCGTCGAGGCCGAACCTGTGCAAGAGGGCATGCGGCACGTGCTGTGCACGTTGCAGCTGCGTGCCGCCGGGAACTTCCGGCGGCTATGACGCCTGCCCTTGCTACGCCCACATCACCACTCGCGGCGGCCGCCCAAAGTGTCCCTAAATTATGTTTCCTGCATGCAAAATCTCAGCCACCCGCATCATATTCAGTGAATAATAATTAATAATTCCGAGTTTCATAAGTGTTTGAAATAAGAAATATGTTATTTAATCTGGGAAATCCAGATTATATTCTTCTTGTGTGAATATGTAATAGCGCGAGATATGAATTATCAAGTCTACAACTTGGACGTCTTTTATTTATCATTCGTCTCTCTTGTGCATTAGATTCTGTACGTTACTTGGATTTCGAAGAAGTGGGTCAATTTTTTTGATTCTGTGCAATATATAGAAAGAATTAATGGAAGGGATAACAAAGGCTTTTGAACCGACCATATTAAATTTGGCATCTCATGTTCTAGTTTTGACAAATATTGCAGCTTTGTACTGTAAAGTTGGACAGATCATTTTCCAGCTTTGGTTCGTTTACGTAGCTTGGAAAGGGACATATATAACTGAATCTTAACTATTGAAAAAGAGGAGAAAATTGTGGAACAAATAAAGTATAGTTCACGGATTTGATAATTAAAACTCATTCACTTCTCT
Source organism: Momordica charantia (assembly GCF_013281855.1). NCBI lineage: Eukaryota > Viridiplantae > Streptophyta > Magnoliopsida > Cucurbitales > Cucurbitaceae > Momordica > Momordica charantia. Next base: position 794,874 of record NW_028275159.1, read on the forward strand.
GATTTATGTACTCAAAACCAATAAACTTTCATATGTTAGTTACGTTGTCAGTGAATTTTGATTGGGAGAAAGCAAGGAGATTGGAGAAGATTTAAGATATATGCACGAGATTAGGAGTTAGATTACAGTATGCTAGACAACAGAAAGTTTTATATATCACGGTACTAACAACCTCTCTCGCTTGTATGAGAGCAGAAGATAAAGCTTAAATTTACTGGTCCACAAAGTGCATATTTTTATCGACTTGAGCATAATTCGATTGATTAAGACATATTTTCAGAAATCTTAATCCTTCCATACGGCACTATAATTTCAAAAAAATTGAAAAAGTTTAACTCCCTCGTGACGGTGAAGATAAGAGATATGAAACCTAAAAATTCTTAAAAGCTGCGTGATGAGAAGAGTTGCAATGTAATTCACGCACACGCCTTCATGCCTACTACTCAAAGCAACTTCTTTACCACACCTACCACAACCAGTCACGGAACATCCTAGATTTACCAAACTTCCTCGATTTCTTCACTTTATTAATTCTCTTCCTTAATTCGCCCTCTATAAACTCGGACAACCCCTCCATACGAAACACCATCCAGTTTTCAGCCATGGCAGTTACTAGAGCTCTTGTGTTTGCTATGCTTCTCATTTCTTTTGCCATTCTCCTTGTGGAATCAGGCCAAATGGTAAACAATGTCTTCCATTTGCTCTTTATTTGCTTCTGATACTTCTCTGAACCTTGTCGATATGTGCTATTGTCGGTCTTCAGGTTATCACTACTCGGGTCAATAACCCTCTTCCTCATGATATAGGTAAAAATGACCTAGCTTCGAACACTTGCACCCATGTTGTTGCGTTAATTCTTGTTGCTTACTTACCAAAGTCCTAGTCTCTCTTGCAGATTGTGGTGTGGCTTGTGATGCACGGTGCCAATTATCGTCGAGGCAGAAGATGTGTAAGAGGGCATGTGGAACCTGCTGCGCTCGCTGTCAATGTGTTCCACCGGGTACTTCGGGCAACTACGACGTTTGTCCCTGCTATGCCAATATGACCACACACGGTGGCAGGCACAAGTGTCCCTAGCCACTGTCGCTGGTTCTATGATGATTATGTTACATTTCACATCACAGATATCCGAAATAAAGATGTTACTATCAAGTTGGTCCTTTTCTGAATGTAATAAATTATTGAGATAACAACTTTTGAGTCTAGAAGTATATCAACAAGAATGAATTCTCTGTGGATTTCACTATTTATAGAAGGTTGATGTTCTGAAAATGTTCAAAAACTATGCAAGAGTGATGCAGGGGACTCAATTCTGTTCGATCTTTTTCTTCTTTGTTCTATTTATCACAACAATACCATACAGACAAATATACTATGGGAAAACAAATCAAACTGAAATCAGCAATATAATAAATTCTGTCATGGAAAATAAATTGCAATCTTAGCTCTCTAACATGCACTATCTTCACTCCAGCTTTTCCAGCTCCCCCATTCTTTCAATAATCGCCTGAAAACGGACAAAAAGTAATTAAAATGTTAGACCAAATACTACCATTTTAGCGAAATCCATATAAATCAACTACTAAAAACATAAGATTCTACGGAAACTAATACTAGAGCACATAATATGGTTTTATGGCTAGGCATAGAAAACCACTACTATTCTAGGAAGATACAAGATTGTGTTGACAGGTTTTTTGACAGTCAGGTAATGAGAAAAATCAGAGCAACTAAAAATAAACAGGCAACACTTTACCTTTTTGCTTGTTTCTTGGAGCTCTCCAGCAAGAATGAATTCGTCAAGTATCAGATAAACCTATATCAGATTCAGCACAAAAATGTGGATCGGTATGGTAGCAGTCAGCAGATTTAACACTACAGTTACAACACTAACAAATCTCAACTGTCTTCTGAAATTCCTCAAACGCATCCAAGCAAACACAATCATCAGATGATAAATGTTTACATTTTCAACCCAGAAACTGAAGGTAAAAAGAAATATATATGCAACTGCTGCCTAACTGACTGACCTAAGATATTGATACCAACTTAAAGAATTGAGAAAAAGCATAAGGAATTTAACCCCTGGTATCTACTGATTGAGACCACAATGCCATGACAGTATTTTAATTCACCGGGTAGTGGGGAGGAAACAATGTTATTCAATTAAGAAATGTACCAAAACCAGTCCAGCTAATTGATTCAGAAGTACAACAGAAAGACAAAGATACCATAATCTTCATTACACGTTAGAATGGAAGCAAGAATAAAGAAGAGGGCAAATTAAGATCAACAAACCTTGTGAAAGTTAAAAACCAAATCGAGCTCACAAACATTGCTGAAGAAGTGATCCAAAATCTCCACAAACAAATGAATACACTCGAGATATGCCAACTCATTGTCGGTTATGTCCACACAAAGAGAGAAAAATAACCCGGCATATCGTCTGTAGATTACCTTATGTGTTCGGAACTGCGAAAAGGGTTGAGGTTGCAATAAGCTAGAGCTTTAATAAAACCAAATGAACACATTACGCGACACACTAAAATAAGTAAACAAATCTTAAGACTCATACCCGAAAAGAACTGAAAAATGTCAACCGAAATGAAATAAATCCAGGACAACTCTCACAACACAAGTAAACCTATAACGAGGTCTATATAAACCAGAAAATGGTAAACATTTCTTTAGCTCATAACCATCACCCTCTTTGAAAGAGACTTCTATAGGAAACATTCAGATATTAAAATGCAATTAGCCGATAGGTAATATAGTCCACCAGCTCAATTTAATAAAAAATGAAATAAAATGGAAGAAACCATTCAGCAGAGAACTTGGTTAAAGGATGGTATTTCGTTCCACTTCGACAAAAGTATTAGAATGAAGCTTCGAATTTGAACAAATATTAGAACGAAACAGCATAAGATTAAAATTTCAATACATAAAGCTACGGAATCAGAACAAAAGGTCCTCACCTCAACGAAATTTGTGAACTTGGGATCTCTATTCACCACCAATCGGTGAACCTAGAAAACAATCAAAAGAAAAGACCTAGAACTGAGCCTGGAAAGAGGAAGTTAGAATCAGAGAATTAAGAAATAAAATTCAAGAGAAAATAAAAATACCTCGTATTCGACCTTGTGCTTCTCGGATTCCTCAAGAGGAACATAGTACTTAGCCAGACGAGTCTTGCCCTGCCTGTTTTGCAAAAGTATGAACCGGATCTGCCGAAATCAAACATCAATGTCAGATTCTTACATCCGAGACCACCTGAAAGATCATTAAAACGTGAAATTCAACAGACCATTCTTGAAGACGGCGAATGAAGATCCACGAAACGAGCTCGAATTGATTTTCGGAGGCCGAATTCAGCGCACAAAGTTGGAAATGCGGTTTTGAAATTACTTTTAAAAATTCTAATTTCGTTATATATTTTTATTATTTTCCATAATCCCAAACATTTTGAATAAGTCACTTTCAATTTTATTCGAAACAAGGAAAAAAATGTTTGAAAGATAAATAAGTATTTTTGCGATCTTGAATATAACTCAGTTAGTTGAACTACGAGTTCGAGTTCGAAATCTCCTCCCGATGTACTAAAAAAAATATATAAATAACCACTTTTATATGAATGATAATTAAAAAATTAAAAAAAAGTAAAAGAATTTTTAGAAATAAAAAATTAAATATCCTTTATAACTATTTTGGTTTTGAATTTTATTTTCAAAATAAATTTATTTAGCAACATATTCTTTTGCCTTGATTGAAAAATTAAAAAGACTTTTCAATTATTCATGATATACCATATTTAAATGCTCTATTTTAGAGTGACTTAGAAAAAAGCTTTATTTTAGCCCCAAGGAAAAAATAATCATCTTTCTATTTTGAAAAAACAAAAAATAAAATAGACCTATGTAAAAAAATGTTAAATGAAAATATTAAAGTCATGTTTTATAGTATCATTTCAAATATTTTTTTTTATTACAATAGAGGAATTCGAACTCATAAGCTAAGCTAAGTTGAGTAATTAGTTAGAGGCTGGTGCCAATTGCCAATGAGCTAAACTCATATTGGTTTTAAAGTCACTAAAAGATGAAAAAAAAATATTAAAAATATATATAAAATTTTAAAGTAAACCAATTAAATAAAGTTAAGGGAAAAGAAGGGTGCAAAATGAATAAGATAATTTCTTCCTATAACTATATATATATTTTTAAGAAAACTATAACCTTTTTATATATATGGAGTAAATAAATAAAGAGTTATACAAATAATTTAAAGTAGATAACAATTAATATTATTGAGTCATCGATACGCTACCATACATTTAAAAATGTGCAAAAAGTGTACCTCTTAATCACAAACACCATTAGGATTTGAGTTCAAAATCAAATTCAATATTCAAACTATACTTTTCTACATAATTTCTACATATTTGGCAATATAGAATCAAACCAATAGATCAAAATTTAGAAAAAAAATTATAACTGTTGTTTCCTTTCTATGAATCATGTTGCATAAATAGAGTTTGAAGCAGCCAAAAGAGCAGCCCCAATGCCAGACCCATCCTTGGTATGTTCAATGGCCACATTTTTACCCAACTCTGTTCCCAAAAGTTCTATGACTGCTTCTTTAAGGTAACTTCTGTACTGTGGATAGTTCTCATACAATCCTCCATCCATTGCAACTACTCTCCTCTTCCCAAGCCTAAGATCTTCAAAATTTTCAATCTTCTGCAGAACTCCTACGATTCCCGCCCCTGCCAATCGCCCGCCTCGCTTTGCAATCGTGTCACATACCTCGACCGCAATTTTCCTCACGCTTAAATCCGACTCGACCTGATTGCATTGCCCCAATCAAATTTGGGAAACTCATGAACAATATCTGATCATTACTAGCCTCTATGTTCTTTTGTGCATTGTTAAGTGTTATTTGCATATGAGATCATCTCAAAATTCTAAACTGTCATGCATACATTTGACACGAAAAAAGACAACAATTACCCCGAAAACATGGTGCAAGATTGATCCAACAACTTGAAGGTCATTGGAGACATCTTGATGAATAGCACATAGATCAGGTGTGCTGCATAAAAGTATTACATATAAGGAGGGATCAGCTGCAGATATTGGATGAGAAATGTTTGAGAAGTTTGGATCATCAGACAATACCTGAGGATGAAAGGCGTCGACAAGTTTTTGGGGATGGATTGGCCGAAAAGAGGGGCGAATTCAGCCATTGCCAAAAGAACTCGACGTGCAATTTCGCCAAGATACATTCCAGCTATTGTCTTCTCAAAGATCTATCCATCAATAACGTACATTGACATATTACACTCAAACTAGACTCAGCATTACAACACACCATATCGATAACCTGCATCGACACTACTAAACTACGGTTCACCTGCTCACCGGGATTGATACTGGCAGCATCCATCTCTCTATCAAAAACAGTCAGAGGAAGACCTTTTGAATACGCTCCCCACTCGGTGCTGATAATCTGAAACAAAAGAGTTTTTGACGACAAAAGAACGATATTAAGTTGCGGATAATGAACCAATTTACGAAACCAGAGGAGCAGAGGCATTGGTTTATAGCACATACTGTTTTCCCTGAAGAAGATGCCTGGCCTTGCAGCTTGGGAATAGCATCCATTCGTTCTATATAGCAGGCATTGGTTCCAGTACCTAAAATCACAGCAGCCACAACATCGTCATCGTAGAATCGAGCTCCAGCCAAGGTTCCAACAGCGTCGTTAACCTGTTTTCGGTTACTGAATCAAGAATGCATCTAAGTAGAACACATTTTCCAAGGCAGGTTATAGGTGGGAGAACATACGAGAGCCGAAACGTGCATATCCATTCCTCGCCTTTCCATGGCTTGGTTTAGACAAGCAACCACGTCTTTCCCAGCCTGTTAATAAGTTTCAAACAGTAAGTGGCAAGGTCATTTTGACATTGGCTAACTAAAATCTTTCCCTTAAGTGAAACAATGGGGAAAATGATACCACTCCAGAAACTGCAAAACCTTTAGTCCATTTGATTAGTATGCCAGAATTAATGGAAGTTTGGTTCACTGGGAATGAGAATGTGAATCCAATCTCTCTCTTTTTTCCAGGGGAGAGGTGGAATCTTTCGCCTTCTTTCTCTACAAATTTTTCCAGACTAGAAGCAATGAAATCGAAGAGCTCCTTCAAACAGCAGGGAAGTTCATGAGTTAACAGAGGTTGGATTTCAAGCTATGTACATAAATTCCTAAACTTTCAACATTAGAGTTTAATAGAATGTTAATAGGTTCCTAAACATGTTCAAAAACCCAAAGAGTGAAAGTTCAAAGACTTGCGGGTTAAATGGTAGTCACTTTTTAGGAGTCGTGCTAATTTCTAAGCTACGAGTGATCATAATCTATCAACTTAGACTTTTGAGTTCAATGGAAGAAGAACAAGAGTTGAAGAAGCAGTGGACCTGAGATGTGGAAGACATGAGCTGTTGAGGGATTGGGAGTTGCTCGAATTCAGTGGCAATAACACGCTGTTCTCTGCCACCCAATTGCACTCTCAGCACTCGAAAATTGGTGCCACCGAGATCCACTGCATAAAACAGCCCTTTCTCGTTCCTTTCACAAATTCACAATCAGTGACATAAGAAGCAGAGAGAACAAAACGACGCAGTTTAAGCGAAGCTTTGAACTTTGAAACATACCCACTAGGGAGAGCGTCGACGTAGCTGAGAATCATTTTGAGATCGCCGCCGCCGTCGACGGAGAGCCCGGCCCGCATGTCATCGGCCATGGCATCGGCCACGTGGCGCAAAACCGGCAGAGGAGTGTCGCAGTCCTTCTGAAACTTGGTCAAAATTGGAGAAACAGAGACCAATTTGGATCGGACGGCCATGGTGAAGCGAGGCCGGCCCCTCAAAGTGGGAGGTGTTGCCGTAGAGAAAGATCCAACGGCCGCGACCGACATTTTTGGCAACCGGAAAAGAGATGGATCAAAAACAGAGAAATGAAAAGGAAGGGATTTGGGGTTGATACAGTTGCAACAACAAACAAGGTCTTTTCTTCAACTTTTGATGTGGGGTAGTTGAAACAGTTAATTTTAATGTGAAAAAAAATCAGATCTTTGATTACAGATCCTAATTCCCAAACAGGGGTTTGGGTGTCTTTTTTTTTTGGAAGGACAAATCTATAGAAATGAAAACAGGACGGACAGAACAGTGGGAGGGGCGTATTTTCAATCTTCAGGTGTTTTATGATCCACTTGCGACAACACCTCTCAATTGCTCAATTGTTTGTTGCCAATTGCAATCACAATAATGGGTAGAAATATCTTAAGCTAGGTTCTTTTTGAAAATTAGTTCATTAAAAAATAATTTATAAAGTTGTAATATTTACCCTCTCAAACATTTTAGATTAGGGATTAGTTTACTATATTAATATTCTTAAATTAATAAAAATTGTTTTCATTCAACTTGATAGGTGTGAAAAATTGGATTTTGAGTCTTATAATTTTTAAAAAACAAGAGGAATTTCTAACCTACCACCTTGAAGTTGATAAAAAACATCCTTTGGTTGAATGGAAATTCTACCCATGTGAGGAAAATTGTTTGGATCAAGACTCCTAAATGACTCTTTATCAATAAAAGGAGATACGGTACAAGAACAAGACATTTACCTAGAAGCGACACTATTGATCTGCTCCTGAAAAGAATTGAATGTGTCTTTTCCAACTTCGTTGGGACCTTGACAAACTTTTCATGGTCACAAATTAATACTCAATGGTTTTCTTCTTCTTCTTTTTTCAAAAGATAAAAAAGCAAGAGATTCTAGTCGAGAAGGAAGCCCAAATGTGTATGAGGGATAAGATTACAAGCTTAATGAGTCTGTCAAGGATATGTTCATTAAAGTAACTACAAAGGTAGCTTACTAAGTTAAAAAGGGAACAAAATAGACCCCCCTCTGACTTCATTGACAAGCATAAGTTTTTAGTATTCAAATCAGTCAATTTTCGTATACACAAATAAATAAAGAATATATACATATGCTTGAGTTGGCTAACTGTTCAACTGTCACTCTCTTTTGCCTCAAAATATAACAGAATTCCATTAACGTGGAAGCCAAGAAACGAAGCTTTGGTACTTGATATTGGCCAATATTGCCACCATTTACACTTCTCTTTCTTTCCCACATTTCTTGTTTGTGTCTTCTGAATTCCTCCATTACCCAATTCACTCCTCTCGCTGTTTTTTTCTCTCTTTGGAAGTTGGAACAGAAACCTCATCCTTCAATTTCTTGACAGGGAAACCAAAGTTTTTAATTGGGTTGTTTTTTCTTTGTTTCCATTTAACATGGAAAATGGAGGTGGAGCTGTGAGGGCTAAAAGGGCAGAGATCGACACCAGAAAGCCATTCCGATCAGTCAAAGAAGCCGTTACGTTGTTCGGCGACAAGGTTTTGGCCGGAGAACTATATACCAACAAGATTAAGCAGGTGTCTTCTCGTTGTACCTTTTCTTATCGCCTAAATTAGAAAACAGATTACAACCTAAGTGTCCATATTTTTTGTCTGCATTTTTTGGAATTTTTGGAAGTGATAGGGAAATTAAGTCTCTGGCTCGATTGTAAAAGCTAAAAACTTTTTTCTCCTGAATTGGTAGATCATGTTGATATGGTAAAAGCATCAAAGTTAAAACTAAAGTACATATTATATTATTCTGTGGTGGATATGTGAGAGAACAAGGGAATTGCCCGAAAATTCCTTACTTATCCAAATTTGTTGATGGAATATGGAACTATCTATCATAGGTAGTAGGAGAAATATTGATATAATTTGCTCACTTTAGTAAAAGCTGTACTTTGGAATCTAGTTGTATTTTCTTGCTTTGGGTTGAAGTAAAAGATCATATCCTAAGTGAATCACCATGTAGAATGTTACTGTATACACAAGATTACACAAAATAATAATAATAAAAGGTTCTAAATTAAAACTTCGATGCTTGGAACATTCGTCATATTGTCTATTTAGTCCTTATACATTAAAAAGTTTTAAGAAATCACCGAGGGTTTTTTTCTATTTGGTCCTTATCCTCTAAAAATAATCCAATGTACATTTAAATTTTCAATTTTAAAAATATGAACTTGTCAAAAATCAATCCACCATCACGTTGTAGTTATGACATAAATTTGTAAGTAGTACTTCAGATATCTTTTAAACATAACTTTTTAAAGGCCATCAACGGGTTAGAGGAAAGAGAACTGAAATGGGTAGTTGTTAAATGGATAATAAAAGAAGATTTGGGGAAAGAAGCATTGAATTTGATGAAAAAGGTTGGATTTTTTTTTATGAACAGATGCATAGGGGAGAGCTTAAAGCTGAAATGAAGAATGGGGAGCTGAAGCTGGGGAACGTAGCAGCTGAGTTAGAAGAAACAAAGCAAAGCCTTGAAAAGGCCAAAGAAGAAAGCATGGTGATGGCTCATTGCCTCTCCTCTCTCCAAGAAGAGCTCGAGAACACAAAGAAAGAGCTGCAGCTTCTCAAGGAAGAACGAGAATCCCAAATCGAAGATGTCAAACTTGTAGATCACTCCGATTCAATGGAGTTCCAAAAGAAACGCTACGTCACTTTTGCCAACCCACCCGCCGCCGTCGCTCAGGTCGCCGTTCCGCCACCCGCCGGAGTCGAGAAATTGGAGAGGCTCTCTTCTCTTAGAAGGGAGAAGAATAGGATCAAGAAGACATTGATCCCTATCATTTCAGCCATTTTTTCCAAGAAAAAAGGAAACTAAAACACACCCACCGATTAGATTTATGTGATCCCTTGAGAAAATAAGCGAAAATTTTCAAACAGTGAAGTTTGAGGCCAAAATTTGTAGGTTTAATTATGAAGAGATATGGTCATGTGATAATAAAGTCCATGCATATAATTTGTAGTATATGATATTTTTTTTAACTTTTTTATCTCATAAATCTTTCAACACAGCTATTAATTTGGCTGTTGATGACCAGAAACTCTCAACAATCAACCAATTTGAGATAGTTCAACTGACACACCAAAAAGGTCGTGAGTTCGAATTATTTTACTAAAAAAACTGTTAACAATAACGAAAATTGACATTTTTTAGCTGTCAAATATGACGGTGTCAACGTTATCAAAATGTCAACTTCTTCATTTTAGTTGATGGTCCAAAACCGTCAACTTTTTGTATTTGGTGACGTTTTTTAACCATCAACTACACTATTCAGGAACTGCATTTTCTCCTTCAATATGTCTCCTTCATCCGATTTATGATGTCATCAAATAGTTTAATTGCTGTTAGATGGGCACTCTCAATTCCACAGCATGCCTCAACCTCGTTTTTCATGAGAGAATTATGTACTGATTACTTGAAATTTTTCTGGCATAATGTGTGGTAATGTGAAGTGCTTGCCCTGCATCTCATCTCAATGTCCTTGAGGTGAAGTGAAAAGACATTTGTAACATTAGAAAAGCAAATACTACTACATAAAAGTATATGATTTTTAGCTTCCAAAGCAATTGAGGAGAACTTTTCAATTTAGTTCAAGGCTCTATCCTATTTGGTTTATTCATTATTTGTTGGGTAGTAAATATCCTTGAGAAGCTATTTTAAAAAACAAGTTATTTTAGATAATGTAAAATGTAACTGTATGGACTAACCAGATGGTTTTCTTCGACTGTGTGTGGCTTGGCTCTAACTCTTCTGATTATAATAATAGTTCTGATGTTTGGTTTCTTTTTCAATTGCTTTTTTTTTTTTTTGTGGATTTTACTCCCCTCTCAGTACTCACCAAAAACTACAAGGATATTTATGTAATTTGCTTCTCTGACTAAGAAAGCTAAAAAGCAATTTAGGTTTTCTGTAGCATTCTTTTCCAGAAATGTTTCTTTGTCTTGTGTCATAAATAAGAATGGTAAAGCATGGAGAGGAGTAGTAACAACTAACAATACCTTTTCCATCAAGCTTCTTAACCATGTCGACCACCAATTCTTTCTTTTCTTATCGTCAACAAAAGTATATAAAAGTTGATGGTAACTATCGTATAAATGTTTGTCGACGTTTTGTAGCTATCAATATATGTATTTTTCAAAAAGAAAAAACGAACATTTCTTTGAACTTTTATCACCAGAATCAACTAATAAAGAAAAATGGCACACGTCGGTCAAATTTGTAGTACTGAAAATTACTAATGCTGGAAAAAAAATTAGAGAATAAAATGTGAAGCACCAAGAATAAAAGAACACATGAAAGGGCACAAGTAGTAAAGGTACATGTGAATACAAAAAACTCACAAAAATGAATGGCAAACGAAAACCAAATTTTTGAAGGACAACATAAATCTCTCCCCATTTTTAACAAATGGTATGATACGTGGGACATTATTCGCATTCTCAATATCATACTAAAACATGGAGGTTTTGAGCCTCCAAAACCTCATCTTGTGACGACTTGTTGAAGAACTCGATGCAATCGGCAATGGCTTCGTCGTAATGGGAGTGGGAAGAGTAATACGAGCTACATGACGTTTTCGGTGGCTCAAACGACTTGTCGTAGCTCGTTTTTCGTCTCGGCGACACTCGTGATGGAAAAGAGAACACCAGCCGCATCAGTATCTTACGGATTCGATGGAAGAGCTTCATGGAGGAGAAGTTGAGAGATTTGGAATGAGAAGCAGCGGCAAGGGCTTCGGTTTTAGGCCTTTGCATATTGGTGTTCTCCCCGGGAAATGGAATGCTAATAATGGGTGTCGTTTGGTGATTTCTATATATATATTTGAGAAATATGTTTGGTTCAGAAGGGTTGGGTTTGAGTTTTTCTAAGCATGGGAATAGGCAATTTCTATGAGCCAAGATTTGCAGAGCATAATCAAGAGTGAAAAAGGAGATGCTATGTCCCAACTCTCCATGTGCTCAAATCATTTCCCTTTAAAACGAATTCATGTAGCCCTGGCTAGCTAACCAAAAACGAGTTTTAAAAAGAGATATTTTTCTTATTAATTATGGTATTTGAGAATGTGGAACGAAAGTTGTTATGGGTTTGATTCAATGAAGCATTCCAACGTGGCAACCGAATAAAATTGAATAACAAAGCGTCTGGTTCACAAGTTTAATTTATATTAAGTGTACGATCAATTTCTCAGTCTTAATATACACTTATTTTATATTAAAAAAATTATTAAGACAAATACTTAACTTTCATAATTGTATGATGTCATGATATCTGTCTATTTTAGATTCGTGCTACATGAATGTACTTTTACTTTAACTTTATAGAGATTGTTGGAGGTGAATTCTCACCTGACAAGTCTTGATATGATAAGAGTTACATGTGGCAAGTCTTGATATGATGAGAGTTACATGAATTCAATGCATTGAATTCATATGGCCAAGGTTCGTTACTTTGGTCTTCATATTTACCATCGAGCTGACACTGTAAACGATCGAACCGACTTTGTCTTCATCTGGTCATTGTTCCCGTTCTTTGGTCGAACCGACCTAAAGATGTTCCGTTCAATCTCACTCTGTGATGCATTCCACGATAGCATGCTGCATTTATCAGTTTAAAAGAGTCGTTAGAGCTCTGTCGGAGATCCTGCCTATAAATAGAGATCATCCATTTCTATTCTAGGTATGCGAATACTGCATTCTCTCTCGAATATAGCTCAACTATCTACTGACTTGAGTATCGGAATGTCTTCTATTTTACAGGTTCTTGCTCGCCAATTTTCCAACTCATCGAGTCAAGATTCGCGAACTTGGTCATTTTCTTGATCAAACGGAGACGTTGCTCTTTATTATATATCATAATTCCTTCTCTTCCAATTAACATGAAACTTATGTTTGCATCCTCGATAATTTAAATAATGAGCAGAATATATTGGGAGTTTTGATAGGCAAAAGATGTGAAGAATGATGAGTTTATGGCCCGTTTATCAATTTTGACAAAAACAATGGTTAAGGAGGCAGCTTTAGGGTGCAATGCTTCGATGTTCAAAACATTTTGTGGAGCCCAAATTGATACTAGCAACTAAATTAAAACATATGAGAAACATATTTTGATAAAACTAAGAAAGAATGGGAAAATTAAGTAAATAATTACAATCGGAACATTGTTTAATTGGTTTAAGCATAATCTTCGATAATTAAATGGTGGAACCTTGAGAAAAGTTCGAATTTTCGTTGGTTGAACTTAAAACAAAATAGAATAAAATAAAAAACCCGGATTAGAGGACGGTCAAAGTGGTCCAAAATGGACTGAAATGCCCTATAATTGAGGCTGATTTTTAACCAATAATTGTGCACTGAAATACCCCTTTTTGTAAAATGACAAATTATAAGATAAGGATTAGTTAATGGGTGGAAGGACTTGATACAATGATTTCTGCAAGACGCTATAATTATGTCTTGTACTTTGTTTCTTGTTACAAAGCAATTCCATAATAATGACATCACAACCTTACCATAATTTTTTATGCGATCTGCTGGTGAAATATGTAACAAATTAGATCCAAGATATATTAAAGAATGAATTACAAAATAATTTAATAAAAATAATGTATCATATTAATATATAATAGCAATTCATTATTCTAACTTACAAAAATAATTTCAAAAATATTACAAAAATAATAAAATATGAAATTAAAAATAAGTAGCAAAATCTCATATATCAGATTTTCATTATCATTCCAAATTCATTTAGTATTATGCTTTTTAGTTATGTTAGGTCATTAATGAGAGACAATCTACGGTACATGGGCCGGAAAAGCCCAAGCCCACATATTGAGTAGAAGAGCTAGCTAGGATTGGATATGTGCGACGCTAATTTATGTTACTAATTTATGTCATTAGTCTAATTATATTTTGAGATCTACATTTAAGTTGATTTTCTGAAATATTACTTTTAGCGATATTTTAATTTTTTACTATGGGGAGAAAATATTTGTGCCTACAATCTAGAAAAAGAGATATCAATATTTGATTCTTTGATTATATGAATGGGTATCTTTGATTATATGAATATGTAGCTTTCATAGAAAACATCGAAAATTCCAAATTTATCTCATGCTCCTGGACAAGGAGGCATGTCATATGAAATTGTTAGAATTTGAATGAAGGGATGTTTCCGAAATTTGGATGCTTTTTTATTTGTTGTTTTTTGTTTTTTTAAGGGATGTTTCCATGAAAATAAAATTAAAGAATTATTTTTTATACAAAATTAAGGAAATTTAAAACTTACATTGAATTCACACCTTTGAAGTCTCCCTCAGAAAACAGATGCGACACAAAATTAAATAATATTTATTAGTGGATACTTCCCTTGGAAGCATCTATTTGAAAATAGTACTGTTAATTAATATCGAATTTAATTATGATCATAATTCCGTGTCCTACCTCATAAGTCGTATTTGGAACGAATTTGAGTCAATATGTATGTTATTGATTTTCCTCTTTTAGTGCTGAATCGAGTTTGTTGTTAGCTACCTGGGAGGAATTAACGGTAAACTCAAGTAATAGCCCGGGAGGGAAGATAATGGGATTCGACAGTTGCAAATATGGCAAAAATAATTGTCAAAATAGTAACCACATTTAACTTTTCAAATATAGCACTTTACAAAAAAATAAATGTCCAATTTTAAAATGACAATTTTACCAAAATGATATACAAACATATTACATTTGATATATGTATCTGATATACATTCAATATTCTAGAGTGTCTGATATACTTGCAATATATATGTGATATATATTTGATATACTACTGATATGAGTATTTGTGCAAGATATATTACTGATATGAATATCTGATATAAGTAAAAATTTGTGCTATATTTGAAAATTTTTAAAAACTATTTTAAAATACATAAAAGATTTTACTACCTACTGAAATTTCTCTAAAATTTAATCTTTTTGGATTATTATTTGAATCTAAAACAATTGTCTCCTTGTTCACTCCGCTTTTTTTTCTTTTTATAGAATTATATTATACTATTCACTTACAGTTATGTTCTCATAAGCTTTGCGTTTAGATTATTGTAACTTTAGGTCATGTGAATTTTACACGTTTAAGATATTGTGTTCTTGAAATAAAACTGCAAACGTAAATAAAGAAAAAGGTGTAGTGGATAGAAGAAGAGAATAAGCCGAAAAATTTGAAGAGAAAAAGCAAAAGAGAATAAAATCTTGGTACAAAAAAATAAAAAAAATAAAAAAAAAAAACTATTTTTTTTGTTTCAACCTTCTATACTTATAGTTATACACGTCAGAAACCAGACGGTAAAAATTGGAATTTCAGAAGAGATCAATAGAACTTAGCTTAAATCTCAGGTACACTCTTACTTAAAGATATAGAGATATTTCTGAATCTGACACATTTATTTTGTCTCTTTTGGAAAAAAAATAAAAAGAAAAAGAAAATTTTAATACCTTGCTTGGAGGTTTATCTTCCCTAAGTTTACATTTACTGGGCCAATAATGGAATGGACAATCAAAATAAGATTCATGCATATCTCATCATTCTCATCTAGTGGCCCTCTTGTCTTTTTGTGGATGAAGAGGTTATACACGGATGAGATTTAATATTAATTAGAGAAATATCTTAGTATTGCCTGTTTTGGACATAACCTGTTAGATCACTCTTTCTTCTAATCAATATGGACTTTTTTCCCACACCTTGATATGGTTTGTTATCCAAATTAACTAATTGGTATTAAATAGAGCTATTAGAAGTGAAAACTTCAATTTCTGTTTCACTTACGAAATCAAAATATACCATCATGATCTTTTAAGCGGTACAAACAAAAATCTTCATTAAATGGATGGTGTATCAAGCCAAAATACAAAAAGTGGGGCATGCATATAATTCAAATTAACAAATAATGGATGTCATATAAAATCATTTTCCAATGTTCAATAATTCAACATATGCTTCATAATTATATATGATATGATGCGCATGCATGTGGAGAGAATTGTATTTGTATGCAAAAATGAAAGAAGGATGGAGAGGTCAAAAAAGCAAGCAAAGACCATGGCTGATGGCACCACCTTCTTCCTTGAAATGTTTCCAAAGCCAAGAATCTGTCACGTGGACCCTCATCATTTTTTCTCCTCTGCTTTCCAGTTCCATCATAACTTACCCGTAAAAATAAATAAAACCAATCATTCTCCACCAAAAATCAAAAATCAAAAGTAAAAAATGATAGCGCCGAAAGACAAATTCCACATACGTACAATTTGCTTCAGTCGTTTTAAAACAGGTTATCGACCTCTAAATTTGTTTATGCTAATTAAGACCCACAATTTAAAATAATACACAGTATCAAAAGCTATACAAACGTAAGGTTAATTACCTACCCAACAGAACACACCGTTAAATTCTTGCTAAATGTTTAATTTAGTCGTGTTTTTCAACTTAATCTCTATTGCTTGAAAGTTTTAATTTAGTCCCTTACATCATTTAATTAATTAGGGTCTTTTAGTGTTTAAGGGACTAAATTAAAACTTTTTCTAAACAATATAGACGGAATTGAAATAACACCAAACTAAACGGAATGAAATTAGAGAAGGGGAAAAAAAGATGGCTTAAACGACGTCGTTAATTAGCTTTGGAGGGCTTCGTAGATCACGACGAAACAAGGAAGGATAGCCCTTGGATTGAAAATAACCAACTCCTCGAGATTCGAGTAGATACCGGAGTGGCGTGACACGGAGTCGTAGGAGGCCGCCGCCATATTCTCATCCTCCGCCGCTCCGGCCGCCGTGTCGTCAGCGATGCGCTTGACCCTTCCGGCGATGACACGGCACACGAGCATCGCCCGCCGGCGCCCGTCACTGCAATCGAAGGAGTCGTGGGCCCTACCGCTACTTGCCGTGGTCCGTACGGGTACGGCGGCGCCTTGGAAGCCGTGGCGGATGACGCTGCAGACACCGCAGCCGGGGATGGAGCCGCACAAGCCGGTGGAGCCACGTGAGCCGAGGTCGCACCACAACGTGCTGCACTGGAACCGCAACAACTCGTTACCGTCGGCCGCACATCGCGGGTTCTTTCTGGTGCTGCCGAGCGCACGTGTTTTCACCGCATCGCGGCAGTCCTCGAACCGTTGGATCGTGCGTTGGGTGTTGTGGACCTTTAATATCCGTTCGATCTTACAGATCGGACTATCCTTTTTCAACCAGCTTGATTTGAATATGATCTCCACAATGTTTCGACCCGAATCGTCAGGACCCAACTCCGATACTAAAAAAAATAATAATAAAAAAGACAAATAACAAACACAACATTAATGGATTTGATTTTGACATCTCTACGTGTCGGTTGGGTCAACGGTCCTGCAGGTTTTTACCCTAGGTGAGAGATTCACGCAACCAATATAAACAGGACACGTCATCCCCCGGGAAACCCAGCTGTAAATTGCGCATTAATAAAGAGCATTGAAACCTCGAGAGAAATGGTGAATCAGTAAAGGCGAAGCGCATGAAAGCGATTTATCCAATTTTCTATTCAACTTTTAAGTTTTAACTAAACCAAGAAATTGAAGTGTTTCCTTCTCCCATTTTGCCCCCTCCTTTTATTGCTATATTTTGTTTCATTTGACACTGGTGATAATAAGAGTACAAGGATGGAAATTGAAATTCAGAAAAGAATAATACTTTGATATAAGTAGGTGTCTCTTACATTCTATCTACCACCATTAAAAATTTGATAGTTAAAAAAGATGAATGAAATAAAAAATAGGTAGAGTAATTTTAAAAAGTAAATAAATAATTGTCAAATTTTAGTAGTAACAGGACTGGTTTAGTAATTAATTATGCATCTAAATATTATTCTAAATGAGAATTTAGAAAATACCAGCATGACGAACGGCTTGATGAAGCTCTAAGTTTTCAATCTTCGGGAAGACCTCTCCGCACTGGGGACATGGACAGATAGAACTCCTTGGAACTGGGTACCTAAAATTCCATCCGAAGTTCAATTATATTATAACACAATGGTAAATTATTATTAAATTAAAATTTTCCTTTTTCAGTGCAGCAAGTGGGACGAAGGATTCGGATTCGAAGGCATGATCTATTGGTCGGTGTCCATTAACTAAGTTAAATTTACGTTGGCACTAAATAAGAAATTTTAAATCAACAAATTAGGGTATAATTTAACCTCCAAAAGCACATCAGTTAATAAAGATTTGGAATTTATGGATCATACAAAGGTTTCAAGTTCGAATTTTTTGATAAACTTAATACTAAAAATTCTCAATGATACCTCTAAACTACGGGAGAATCACAATTATCAGAAGAAATAAAGGAGGAAAAAAAAACTAGTGTATATTTAATCATTTATTTAGATTCTTTGGAGATGATATGTTAAAAAATATACCTGGTAGGGTCAACGATGGTGTGGCATTCGTAACACCCAGAAAGCTTTCTGAATTGAATTCCTCTTGAAGAGTAGGAGGTGGCAGACGAGGCGCCGTTTTTGTTTCTGGGCGGCGGCGGCGGCGGCGTTAAAGAACGAGACGAGGAACCGTTGGCGGGTTTTCGGGTGAGTAACCTAGTTTCCTGACCGACGGAGCTGGTTTCCGGTGAGTTGTCGGCTCTGTGAACGACTCTGGCATTGGCATGGACCACGTCTCTGAAACTACATATGGAGCTGCAAGAGGAGCCCAGCTTCGAGTAGGCCGGTGACCGTTTGGCCGGATCGTGAACTTCTAACTGAGCTCAGGAATAATAAAGTTAATAGCTAGATAGGAAAATTTAACATATAATTAAGAGAATTTAATTAGTGGTAAGTTTAAGGAACGCACCTGTTTGCAGGTTAGGAGGTTCTTGATTTGGTCCCATGAGGATTGGTTTTGGGGCTTTTTTCTGCGTTTATTGCTTGCGGGTTTCTTCTGGTTGGAGGAAGTGAGGAGCGCCATTGAAATTGAGTTTCTGAGAGAGAGAGAGAGAGAGAGATTAGAAAGTGTTATATTTAGAGGGTGTGAAATTGGAGAGGGATCCAAGAAATGTAATAAAGAGGAAGAAACTGATAGGTTTTCGTGTGCTGCTGTGGGCCTCCCATCTTTCTTTCCCTTCTTTTTCATATCATCTCTTTGTTTATTATGAAAAATACGTACTCGTTAACCTAAAGAAAATTTTGTCCTCAAACCCCTAGAAATTTGACGGATTAATTTTTATAAAAAAATCTCTGGTTTTGTATTTCACATTTCACTCTCTCTTAACGGTGGTAAGAGCAAGATTACACTCCACCTCCAAGACACGAGTATTTTTCTTTATTATTACTCTTTTTTTCTCACACTTTTAAATCCAATGTTGGGCACTCATCCTTTTTTACTGACCGTAATAATAAAATATCTTTTTTCGAAAAAATAAAGATCGTTTTTTTTAGTTTGTCCCATCTCACGTTTTTATGTGCTGCTTAGCAAAAGAATGAGTGGATTGCTCGACACCTAAGTATGGTTCATTTATTATTATAAAAAAAATCCATCTAACTCTTTCCAAGTCTATTGACTTTTAAAGTTGAAATTTTTAGACTATTTTATTTTGGTCTATACCATTTTAGATTTATTTCATTCTTTTTTACGATAACTATCAGGGGTATGAGTTCTTAAAAAAAAATAGGAATGTGAAAATGTGATCTTTTGACTTTAAAAGAAAGAGTAGATATCATACGATATGTCATGTTGGTAATTTTTTTTGTTCCGTTTACAAATTAATAACATCACTAAAATGATGTATACGCAAAATAAACATCCCGTTGGAGAATGGCACGGTAGCAAGTGCTTGAAAGGATACGATTGTTATTTTGTGGATAAATATATTTATGGAGTAAAGTATTATATTTTAAAAATTCAAGAGGGTTGTGAGAAATGAAATGTCGGAAGTAAAACCATTAGTTTGACGTCATTGTATACAGACAATACGTAGGGTTGGGGAAGTAGAGTATAAGGACGATTTCTCGTGAGTTTCAGAAACGCACTCGGATGTTGAACTATATAATAACATTAAAAATGTCATGTAAAGGCTGAAAGATGAGTATGGGCATACGAATTTGGGTCAATTTTTATAGCTGAGACAGATTTATAAATTGAATGGAGATGAGATGGTTTCCAGATTCCAAGGGGAAGTAAAAGCTGAGTGAATAAGGCCAAAGAGACAACAACAAAAACAACATGTAGCTAGAAAGAATTAATAAGAAGGTGGAGTGAGAGCAAATAAGGGAATTCATGACAACAAAGTGCATTTGTGGGGGAAATTTTCCATACTATAGGCTACTCTGTCTATTATATCAATAAATATAATATCTTATTACATTAGATTTAATCTTAAAAAGTGTAACAAGTCTCTAAATGTCTTCTAATTGTGCACAGTCATGTTCTTACGAATAAACCACCACTCAACCCAAAAACTTAAATTGATGGATTAGGTAAATTTAATTTATTTATGAATATCGCAATAAAAGATATAGATCTAAGTAAGGACAATTATTTTGTTGATACGAAACTTTTTGGTTAAGAAACTATTAAGATTACGAACATTTAGATTCAAAGTAGGCAATATCATATCACTGTAAAAATTATGATCGTCCCAAGAGAGTAATCGATGTCGGAGCATTCGAGTTGTGGGGCATGGAAGAATGTGCCCAATATCGCGCAGGCTGTCGCATGGTGTTTGGTGCTATTCGGGTTCACTTTAGATTCTCAATGGTTGGGCTGTGCTCTCTTATTTCATCATCATTTTACCTTTTTTGTGTGGACGAGCTCTGTGTTTTTCCTTTAAAACTTGACTTTGTGCAGCTTTAGATGCTGAATCAGCTGTTTTCCAACAACGATTTCTCAAAATACAAAAAGAAAACAAGAAAGACATGTATCTTGTTATATTTCATAATCCAAGTTCTGATATTTTCCCATCATGGTTTATTAATGTGTTTAATTAAATTCAACCTAATCCAAAGAAAAAAAAAACTTTCAACAAGTTTCCCTAACAAACTGAACTCAAAAAACTTTCAGTCATAGGGCCGTATTTTTATATAATTTAGAATTACCAAGTCAAAAATTATTACGGGTTGGTTCATTGGTCTAAAAAAACCAAAATTAAAAGAATTTAGAGTGATTGAGAGTTCAAACTTCAACGAAACTATTTATATGAATCACACCTTTATGTATATATAATACAAATACATGCCACATAAATGTTGAATTTTCCAACTCAGGCTTATTAAAAATGTCCAAAACAGGTATGATTAATGGAAAATAAAATAATGATAGAGATTAGGGATTAGGGGGTTGTAATAGTAAAGTGGGTATTGGTATATTTTCTTTGAGGAGTGGTTGGAGAACAGAGCATGGATTTGGCCAACCAATATTCTGCTAAAACTATAGCATCAATTTGTTCCATATATAATATATGTAACTGAAACTATATATTAATTTTTAATTACTAATAATTTAATGGCTTACAGATCATTTTCTGACTTGTCTCATCACAGAATTCTGTTACAACATTAATTATGCGGATCTTTAGAATATTATGTTTACTAGTTCATTCTATATGAGTTTCATTTTATTCAAGTAGTAACATTTATGTAATTAAAAAAAGAGAGAAAAATTTAGAGGAATTTTCTCCTTTTCAGGAAAGCTTTTTTTTTTTTTTTTTTTTTTTTTTTTGGACGTGGAAGTACAATTTGGATTTGGATATCCTGCAGGAGGTTCTTTCTTAAATAGTTATCAATTTCATTTCTATAAAGTTGTGATTTGATATGTTAAAATACCAAATTTTTCGGGGTGGTGCCTAATAATTCTAACTTAGGTCATTCAACTTTAAATTTTATGGTTCGAACCCTCCTACGTCTAGAAGTAAAAAAAAAAACAAACTTTAAATTTTATGTCAAAAAAAAAATGTCTAATAGAATTTAGTCTTTTCGTATTAGTGTCTAGATTGGTAAACTTTTATGATGTCTTATAGGTCAAAGAAGTTTATTAGATATAAATTTAGAAATTTAGAAATCTATTTAATATTTATAAAGCTTAGAAACTTATGTGACGATTTTTTAAAGTTTAGAAGTGTATTTGACTATTTGACACAATCCTGAAAGTTGACTGAACTTCTAACTTGTATTTTAAAAATGATTTTTAATACCCATATGACTTTCGAAGTCTCGAGATTGCACCCATTATACATGCTACATGTATCAAATTAAATAGTTAGTACTAACTGGTAAAAGGACAAATTTAATAGATTTTGCAAATGGAGATATACTTGAATTAATTTCTAACACATAGATACATATAATTGGCACAATGTGGAAGCCCATTAATTAGAGTCATAAACAAGAGGATTATGTTTCGAGTGTTGAAAGAAAATCAGAAAGAAGATGTCCGACAATCTTTGGGCCTGCCTGAAAGAGCATTAATTGAACCCAAAATCACATTTATGAATTATGATGCTAAGCTGTTAGTTGGATGTTGTTACTTGAGGTTTATATTTGGATTGGGCCAACGACGTAAGAAAATTTAAAAAAAAGAGACTTCAAACGAAGAAAATGTAGCAGCGAATTGCAAGATATACACAGTATTTACAATACCATAACTTTCCAGCTGAAAATTAATGGGTTTCCAATACCATAACTTTCGTAGAAGTTACTTAGGTTAGGAATGGGATTGGGAAAGTAGTATCAATCCCAAAAGGATTTCTGAAGTCGTCCCTCCCTTTTCTTGTATGGGATAAGATGTCCCATTCTGTAACCAGCAATCGGTTAACAACTTATGGAGGCATTTGATTAAGTTTCATCCTTAAGTTCGATTGTTTTCATGTTTGTTGTACGGGAAACATTTGATTGATTAACTTCACTCGAACTAAAGTTTGATTGTTTTCTGTTGTTAATTTATATTGGTGGAGCCGATTGCTTTAGTATTTAATGCATGAACATATCCAACAACTTTTTTCAATTGCTTCCATCGAATTTTTTAGCTCTTCATCAATACCCTTTTTTTGTGTATAAAGGGGGGGAGAGTTAGTTAAATTGTTGAAAAAGAGAGTTCATGAGGATCCCACTTCTAGGCAAAGATTGAACCAAACCCTCTTTTGTGCAAAAATATCACTGTGGACAGAGACCTGAATTCAACTATAACAAAGATTTCTCCAACCGACAGCCAAGTATAGATTTTATGCGAGCATTGTAATAATGTCATGGAATTTTGACAAGAATCGCATCATACTTCTAAACCATCGGCTGCCGTCCAAAAAATAAAGTGACAAATAAAATTGAAATAGAAACAACAAATTTACATGAATGCCAGGATCAGCAACTCAGTACTCATCATTGTTCCTTCTACCGTCTAACAGCTACAAGGGAAACTGAGATTTGGAAACATTGCGGCCCTTATCAACGGTTAGTACTTGAACGTGTTTTCCTCAATCTTGTGCGAGCTACTTTTAGGGGTTCTTCCATGACGGTATCTTTTGGGGGAGGATTTGCGTTCTCGTCCACTGAAGGTGGCACTGGTTCGACCTGCGTTGGCTCCGCTTCAGGTGGTAAAGATTGGCTTCTGGCTGGTGGTTCAGATGCTGCAGCTGCATTTTGGGAAATATGAACTTCGACTGAAGTTGCTGGTTTCAATGCTTTCGGAGTATTAGGAACTTCGACTGTGGTTGTCGGTTTTGACACTTTCTGAGTATTAGGAAGAACTTCAACTGTGGTTTTTGGTTTTGATGCTTGAGACACACCCACCTCCTCTTCAGCTACATCTTTTTGGGTATGACTTGAAGATGGAGATGATGGTGGTTCAATTCGCACTTGATTAGTAGTGGTTGCCGGGCGTTTTGAGGCCACAGTGTCTGGTGGAACCCTTGCGGCCCCTGGCTGTCGCTGTAGTTTTAGAGAAATAAGCATGTAAATGACATTAGCCCAATAAATGCAACGACTATTTTCTTACGTTCGTTCAATTGTGCCTCTTCAAGTATGCATGTAATGAAATCAATGCTTTAAAAAAATGTGGAACTGCTTCTTTTCATATCATTCTGCTACTAAATTTTGAGGGTAAAAAAGGCAAATGTTCAGTTAAAGTAGGTACCCATCCATGTCACATTTTACAATCTGGCCTGTAAATTAGAGGATACAAATCATTACACGCTGGAAAATCCTAGGTCTAGGTAGACTTGAAATGCATAAGATCATAATAGATGTGGTTAATATATAACAGAGAACAGCATCACTCGATGAAATACCATTTCGGAACCAAAAGATGAATAATAATAAGACAATATTGGTTGAACTAAACTTATCTACAAATACCTGAGACTGGCGAGGCCTTGCTGTTGATTGTGCAGCAACATACTGCAAGATCTCGTATATCCTTGTTTGACCATAACTTGCAGCTCTCTGCCAGTAGACAACAGCAATGTCACCAGCTCTGGTCCTTAGTTCCAATAAATTTCGGTCAATATCCGTCTCATGCTTTGCTACGTATGGTTTAAAGAAGGAATCATACACATAAGTTGTTCCCTGACATATGGAAAGTTATTAGGGAGAAGATAAGTGGTTCTGGAAAGAAGATGGTCCAGGGGAAAGGGGAAGAGAGAGCCTAAAGTTCAGATTCTGATTCCTTACCCTTGTTTTAGGGTACCAGAGATATATAAAGAATGCCAATTTAGCTTCACTATACATAGGAACCCTGCGCAAATGAAAGAGAAGAATAAAAAAGACTATTAGTCACGAGTACAGAGTAGCTAACTGTAAGAAAACAACAGAATCCTAGAAAAAACAATTTAAACAAAAAGAGGGCACTGGGTCCGTAACAACAACTCAATCTACATGGAACCCCTACCATGAAATGAATGCATCTCCAATCCTCTCACAAACTGTCAAAACAGCAACCAAAATCCTGAAACCAAAAGGAAAGCCAATCGATATTGACACCCGGAACTCTATTTACGACAATTGGGAAAAAATAAAATTTATCACATACCAGTACTGGCACCAAAAGCGAAGTTGCTCAATCTCTGGCTTGTTCATTTCAACAGTTTTATAGCACTCATAGGCAGGAAAAGCATAGCCAAAAATCATCCTGCCGACAAAATTAAAAAGATATGTATATTAATACAACACGGATAGTTTGTATTTCATAGGTACGCAAGCAATTTGTTATCAAGTGGACTTACACGAGTCCTCTGGTAAGAAACGAGCCAATCATCTTGAATACCTAACAAAATTTAGACAACAGTTATGTAAAATTAGAAGCGTCATGGTTAGATTATAATGAAGCTAATAAACAAGTGAATTAAATAATGTGAGAGAATCGTCTAATCTTATAAAAAGTAGATCACAAGGACTAAGAAGTAATCAAAATATCGAAAAGTTCCATATAAATAATACCTGTAAGACACACACAAAAAAAAAAAAAAAAAAAAAAAACATCACAACTTTCCTCATTCAGAAATTCATAAAAACACCAGACACAAAATGCCGCGCATCCTTCACACAATTTTCTTTACAACGTTTCTCGGTATCATAGAAGCCGGCAAAGAATGTGAATGAGGAAACAAAAAAAAAAACAATCAATCTATAAAGCTTAACATGAGAAGATAAATTCGGCCTATGAAATGCCTAAATGCTGCATGCCGACGCTATTAGCGGGCCTTTTCCAACCAAATGCAGCGTTTCTTGCTTTCTGCACAATGAAATCGCAACTTAAATTCATCAAGAGCGATCGAGTAAATAATGTTAAGAAAACAACGGTTGACACTTCAAATTTAGGGGATAACAAAGCGTTATGAATAACCACAAGAAAACAGTATCCAAATTCCAAACGATAAAGTAAAATCCTCAAACATCATCAGTCTAAAACCAGCAAGACCAAGAAAAAATAATAAGACAACCTCGGAGACCTAATAAAACCAAACATTAAGCATCTCCACCGAGGAATCCGAAGAATAAATAAAGCTGGATGCCAAAATTAATCGAAAACATAACAGAAGCTTAGGTTAAAGAGAGGAAATGAGAGAGAGATTAGTACCTGTTGCCTATTACCTTGAGGCAAAATCAAAGAATCAACGAATACAACAAAAATCAAATCAAGTCCAAAAAGTTCGCTCAAAAGCAGCCGATAGAAGAGTATCGTAGAGTGACAGTACGAGATCGACGGCGGAGAGACAAATCGGTGATCGGCGCCGCCGAAATGCCTCGGCAGACCGTTGGAGAAGCAGCGGAAGAGATAAAGATGGAGAGACGAAGGCGAGAGAGCGAGTGAGTCAAGTGGGGCGTTTGAAATCCATACGCCAAATGAGGATTCGCTTTGTGAAGTTCATTTCGCTAATTAAACCCGTTTTCGAGTTCCATAAAAGTCGTATTATAATAGAAGGAAGCGCGCGGGCGTTGGAATCTGTGTTCAGAAGGACGATAATGCTATAAACATCAAGCCTTAATCACCGTCCAATTCGAATCAAACGGCTCTCTTATTGCTGCGTTTCGTATCACGGAGCGTATGGACTATTTTCTTTTCTTTTTTTAATTTCCCTCTCTACTTTATTACGTGGACAACGATTTGAATGACAGCCATCCTCTCACCCGCAGGGGATGTATCAGCGTCAACCTCACACAAACTTACCGTTTAGCCGCCGTATTCATAATTTTATTAAATTGGTATTTTATTGCGTAAAATGGTAAATAAAGTTACAGAACCTTTCCATTTTCCACTGCGGAACTGTTTTCACCGACACTGTGCATGTGACCGACAAGCGTCACTGTAGGGTGAGCGAATCATTGCTTGGGCAAAATGAAGGATCAGCTAGCGAATTGAATTATTGAGTGTTAAAGTATATGCGCGGATGATATGGATAACGCGAGGCGAGCCAGAATGTTTTAATAATATCTCTCAACGCCCCCATAGAATATCGATATTAAAAAACGCATCCAAATAAAATACAACTTCCGACCCCTCTTGTTTCAAAAAATTAACATTTAGGGACCCAGGAAAAAGACAATATTTTCTTGACTTAGTAAAAAAATTGCATGTCCCATGACTTGAAACAAGAAAAAGAATCTAACCATCTTCGCCAGATCCGATGCTTGGAAGAGGGCACGTGACAAGGAGGCTGCATTGGCTTGGACCATATTTTTCTTTTTATTTTCTACGTAGGATTTGGCAGGGCCCTGGGTCTGTGGAAATTGGGCCACATGACATGACCTCAGCCTTTGCTCTCTTTTTCATTATCTGCCTTTAACCAGCGCCTTCACTGTTTCCTTTATTCTTCCCAAGCTCTATTAATGGGCCTGATCCAATAATGAGACTAAACTCTGGGCCCGATGGAATTATAAGAAGGAAAACTCTGTAAACTTGGATTGAAAGCTTTCGTTTAAGAAAAAGCCGCATTTACCTTTTGATTTGTGTGTTTGAGTAATCCATAAGAAAGTTAAAGGGAAGGTGGTGTAATTGGAAAAAGGAAAAAGAGGGAAGTGGGGACCTCCCCTTGAAGTCGAGAGAAGAGAGAGAGACACGTGAAGGTGGGGAGGGCTCCATAAGCCTTGGATTTTACGTTTTGTGAAGCTTCTCTTCTCGAACATGTGCCTCTAATTATACATGTTGGTTGCTGCTTCGTCACTTTCATCTTCTCAGTCGAGACACCCACCCACACCCACGTTTTGGGCTTATAAAACTTGGGCCGTGAGATTCCTAACTGGGCTTTTGGGCTGAATGCGCTGAGCAAGGACGGCCCAAAGCAGCATTTTTTGTGATAGAGGAGCGTTCCAACTGTCAGGCAGTTGATGAGTGGTGGGGCTGTAGCAGAGCAGAGGCAGCCAATAACGGATATCCAAATCCTGGAAAGTGGAAACCACAGCCTCGAGTGTTTGTTTAGGAATTAGGAATTAGGACCTCTCTTATTCGGAGGTCTCAGAAGCGAAGCAATCGACTGCAGGGGATCCAGAAATGACAACAGCACCTTCGCTTTCTCGCCTCCACTCTCCGTTTCTGTATTCTCCTCTCAAACCCACTTCAGCTGCCTCTCTATCACTCACATTTTCCAGAAATCAACGGTCTCCAGCATCATATCCACGCATCAGAGCTATAGATCTTGACCAAAACACGGTTCCTTCTTCATTTCTCCCCCAATTTTTCCACCACTTGATTGAAAAGGAAGTAGAAATGAGGATGGAAGTAATATTTGTTTCAGGTGGTGGCACTTTCAGTGGGGCTGGTGAGTGTTGCAGTTGGAATAGGCATTCCCGTCTTCTATGAAACCCAAATTGATAATGCTGTAAGAACTGTTCCTCTGTTCTTAATTACTTGCCCAATAATGTGGGGTTTCTTTAATTTTCAACCTCTAATCCATGTTTTTGTATCGTAGGCGAAGCGTGAGAATACCCAGCCTTGCTTTCCCTGCAGTGGTTCGGGAGCACGTAAGTTAATTTCACTGCTTCTGAGTTCTTACTCCTGCCATGAACTGATTTTAGGAGAAGGTTGCTGTCATTATAAATCATAGCCCAGGGAATTCCCCTGCGTGTTTCTCTTGTTCTTGTCCTTCTCCAATAATATATCCTTGGTCCTGCACCCAAAGATAGTTTTCATATAGTCTGCCTTTTAGATAAGATTGTATAGCTTAAAATTGTGAAGTTGAATCACAATCGATATATGGGTTTATTTATATCAAACACAAACTATAATCCATTACTCACTACACAATTCAATCACGGCTACACAAATTCAAGAGCTTCAGGCTCTTCAACTCCACCAAAACGACATAGATTTTAAACCTCCAAACGTTGAGTTAATTAGATATGCAATGTCGTTGTCAAGGAAACAACTGTGTCAAGGTCGAAATCCATATTCATATTTAGAAATAAGTGGATGGTCAGAGGGTTGTATTGTGAACTTACAAAGTCGGTCTGAAAATGAATAATTCGTCCACAGAGAAGTGCAGATTTTGTATGGGAACTGGCAATGTGACCGTAGAACTCGGTGGAGATGAAAAGGAAGTTTCCCGTTGTATTAACTGTGAAGGTGTTGGCACATTGACTTGCACTACATGTCAGGGCTCTGGAATTCAACCTCGATATCTAGATCGCAGGTATGGTTTTGCATCTTGCCGCATTTTTCTTCCTGTGATACACAGAACCCACCTGAAATTCTAGATGTAGAGACTGCCATAGAAGTTGACTTAGTGTTTGCATTTCTCTATGAACAGAGAATTTAAAGATGATGATTGAAGTTCAGCAGAACTAGAAGCAGCAACATCCACTGATTTTGCTTTCAATTTGATGCCTTGAAACTTGTTAGTTACATTGAATCGAACTTGGTATTCCACCAAGGACTTACTTTTTGGTAACTTTTTCATGCATTCTTCTAATGTATATTTGTGGTTAATAATACAAATAACACTGTAAGAGGAGAGAAGAATTGACTGTACTGCCATGTCTATGACTTCACTCTATTGACCGTCACTGCTGATAATCATTAGCTAGTAATGGCAGCAAGTGCAGGTGGATCTGATCTCAGGACACATGCAGAAGACAACTGATTACCAAATTATCTATTATTGTAAATCTTTCTATCATATCAGCCGTTTGGAGCTAGGAGAATCATTGAGAAAAAACCATATTAATCATTTGCGAACTCTGAGAATTCGGATCCAAGCCAAACAGACAGTGGGGCAGAAATATCACAGGCAAGAAGAAGACAATTCTTGTGATAAGCCTACGAAAAGATCAGAAACGTTAATTATAAAGACATTTCGCAGAAGAAAATTGAAGCTTCTGCATTCTGGGCATCCAAAAGAACAATGAATATAGAGGAATACAAAGTTTTCCGGCACCAATGCTGGTGGCAGATTCATGAAAAATCCTAATAGGTGATTCTGCGAATATTGTACACAGTTGCTCATATATGGGACAGTCCTGGACTTTGATTATCTCAGGCCGATGCTGGGCCTATGGAGAGAATCTATCCAAAAATTAAGGTAAACCGATAAGGGAAAACAAGGTAAACTTACAAAAGAAAGCAATCTACCCCATGTTCTTCCGACATATCAGACTATCGGTCCAAAGCCAATGGAAATCAGATTGCCTCGTTCATGAGAAGGCTACTACTTTTATATCATTAGATATATGTGAGAAAATAGTTTTGCAGCCACATTAGATAATATTTCAGAATTTAGTGATGTTGCTCATGTTTCTGCAGTCACATCGACCTTACAGGATTTTGCAAAATAAAAATATCAATAAAACAAGATGGAATGGCATGCGATGACCAGTCTAGTCTATAAATAATTCAAGTAATGTATATCGCCAAAGTATAATACTTTGAGATGAAACCAGAAGGTTACAAGAGGATTTTAAAAAATAAACATATAATTCATATCTACCTTTCCTGAATCAGCAGCAATGTACATGAAAATCAATATGCCCCATAGTTTGTCCTGAAAAATAATTATCCTTGAATATCAAATTATTACCAAGGGAGCAATCTTGTTGATGTAATCGAGCCAACTGCAAGTAGGCCAATACAACAGACTATGAAGTACAAAACCAACATTTTTAAACTTAAAAATTTCAGAATAATCTAGGATCCACTACGAACACTCATTTAATAGTGCCGCAACTGATTTAAAACAGTAGAACTTAGATTACTTGACATCTTAAACAGCACACCAGGAAAGCTCCATTAACGAGCAAATCTGATAATTACCTATTTACCTCCGATAAAATCAATAGGCTGAAGATAAAAAAGACCTTTAACTGCTATCCTTACCATAAACCAAGTCATTTTGTCTCTCTAACGAATATACAAGACCAGGTAATATTTATGGGTGGCACATGCTTAGGATACCAAAACTAATCAAACACCGAGTATTTATAGACTCCAGAGCCATCTTTGATCTAGTTCATGTTCCTCAATGCTCATGACTGAAGAATATTTATCTAAATGAAATACTAAGTCAATGTAGAACCAAACAGAACCGACTACAAAATTACACTGCTGTAAGGGAAGAAAAAAAGAGCAAAAATTTATATTGGTTAAATCACCGTGGAATAAATGTTTTCTCCAAGCATTATTGAAGCCTGCTGAGGATATGAATAAGAAACAATCAAAACAGCCTATAAGGCTTAACCAGAGACAAACTTGGCATAAGCAATGCATAATCGTGCATTTTGACATAAAATACCATGTTTTTAACTTTCTGCAAAATCAAGGCGACTTAGATTTATCAAAGACAACAGATCAGCAACACAATGTTGCCAACTTGAAATTCAGGGGACAGCAATGTATTAAAAGCGTCTGCCTAACAATCACGAGAAAACAGTATCCAGAGTCCAAGCAATAAAGTACAATCTTCAAACATTATCAGTTTGAGGCTAGCAAGACCATGAAACAAGCAGAAAATAACCGCGGATAACTAATAAAACGATAAGAAAAAACAAAATGAGACAACAAATGAGGTCGATCTCGTTGCCACAAATAAAGGAAAACACGTTAGAAAGAATGTTATGTTGAAGCGAGATTAATGCCTATTCAATTTTATCTTGAAACGAAAACAAATAATCGCCAATAACAAGAAAAACATAAGTCAGTCGCTGAGGAGCAGCCGTCCAATTGGTAACAAATGGCTCTATTGCTCGGCGTTTCCAGAATCACGAATCCTCTGATATACGGGGAGAAAAAGAAGAGCAGAACATCTAAATCGGTATAATCACCACGGAGTAGATCAAAAAAGCCCCTGAAAACACTCCAATTAGAAGCCTCGATAACGTGACACAATGAAGATGAAAAATTAAAGCATAACTCAAATTGCTTGTTCGTCGCTTGCCATTAAGCAGCCGACGAAATCAACGAATGCAAGCGACGAACAAGCAACCGATTGCAGACATAAAAGAACTTCAGTATCAAACGATTTAACTTGCCTGGACGAAAATACGACCGAAAAAAAAAAAGCGAGCAGCTCATCTCATTAGGCGCGAGAATCCCCAAACTTATTCCCTCCATTGAGATATCAATTTCAAATTCATAATCAATACTAAATCATCGACTTAATGATAACCAGAAAAAGAAAAAAAAATCATCAATTTAATGAACGACCGTGGATGGTTGTTTTGGTTCAAACCTAACATTTTAAAGAGCTTCAGTTTCTAATTTTGAATTTTTAACTATGTGATAAAATTGATAGTAGTAACATTGTTAATGGAAAAAAATGATAATCACCCAACACAACATATGGAGATTCAAATTTTCATTCAAAATATTAATTAAAGGAATAATAATTAGATATGTAACAGTGGAGATTGAATACCATCATCATACATTTTCTAAGCTCAAAGTTAGTAGATTAGTAACACAAATTTAAGTCTAAGCACGGTCTTTTGTATCATATCTATTTTCTGTAATTCTTAAAAAGAAAAATAAAATCTCAGTTTTAATTTTATATAAATATTTGTTAATCTAAACAAACACAACAAAAAATTAAAAGGTTGAAATCCCACCCATCAAAGTCGTTGCACTAGAAGATAATAATTTGAGATAATGTCTTAATAAGCAATTTGGCAAACTTATTAATGATCCAATATTTTACCGTCTTAGATTTCTATATTTAAAACTTTTTTCAAATAATAAATTTGCCCCTAAGGTGTTTATATTTATTATAACTTGTCTTTTATTTAAATGCAAAATATTAATATTTCAAATTTGATTTTGTAAACATTAAATTATCGTGGGACCTAAGTTAATCATACTCATAATTCCTTAATTTACTCCTTAATATATTCTACTGAATAATGAAATTTATTACAAAATATTCAATTATTATCATAATTCCCAAATTTTCTCCTTAATATATTCTACTAAATAATGAAATTTATTACAAATATTTTTTCTTTTTTTTTTTTACCAAATTTCAATAATATAGTTATATATCTGACTACCTTTTTAGTTATATGAAAATATAAATCATATCCGGCTATAAATTTAAATAACATACACTTAACAATGGTGATATAAATTATAGTTGTTATAACATATATTATATGGAGATATAATTCATATCTGGCTATAAAGTATATACGACTATATCTCTCTACAATTAACAAACAAAGCAAATAACCTACAAACCTTTCGATCGGCGACTAGACAATGGTCGGGATAAACGGAGGACTGGAATGATCGACGAGCGGCTGGCGACAAAAAAGAAACCTCGAGATAAACGGACGAAAATAATGGACAGGCGGCCGGAGACGAAGGAACGCAGATGGCGACCGAAGACAAAG
Organism: Momordica charantia; assembly: GCF_013281855.1. Taxonomy (NCBI): domain Eukaryota; kingdom Viridiplantae; phylum Streptophyta; class Magnoliopsida; order Cucurbitales; family Cucurbitaceae; genus Momordica; species Momordica charantia. The sequence continues at coordinate 828,137 of NW_028275159.1, forward strand.
GAATTGACGGAAACAGAAAGATAAAAGAAGAAGAAAAGTCGGAGGAATGAGGTTTTCGAATTTTTTCAATAATGGAGGATTTTGGGGATTTGATATTTTTCACTCTTGGAAAGTCTAATTAGGCAAAATTTAAGGAATTTAAAATATAACATCCCAAGAGCCAATTTTATATTTTTAAAATTAATTAATATCGAGGTGATATATTAGTAAATTGCATGATGGGTACCATCCTAAATACATTTGTTGCATGACAAAAGTGTAAATTTTATACCTTTACGTAGTTATAGTCTCTAAATAATAATTTTAAATTTTCCATAGTCTATGTCTAAGAAAACTTTTGGAGGTTACAAGTTTTAATGCTATTTTGATTGGTGGTTGTGCAACTTTAGATGCAATTTTAGAACATATCAAAGGTTTATTTTATAAAGGATGATTTATTTATATGGGGATAAACCCAAAAATATTATCAGATTTGTCCACTACAAATTTTCGAAAAGAAGAAAAAACAACAAAATTTCCCCACCAAACAGCAGTTAGGTTAAATTAATTAAGGCCATTTGCAATATTATATAAAATACACCCGGAGTGAACAAAGAAATTTAAAAAATAATAAAACTAAACCAAACCAACAATAATTAGTTGGTTTAACTAGACCATAGTTTGAGAACGTATAAATCAACCGTATTTAGTTGTCTTGATATTAGTCTGCCTCTAAAACCAATGGAAATTAATTTAGGGAGATTGCAAGGTAAAATCCTTTTATGTATTTTAAACTATATCACTTATTTTTTAAAATTTTTAAATATAGTATAAATTTTCACTTACATTATTAGACACTCATATCAGTAGTGTATTGGATGTAAATCATATACACGTGCACATACGTTTTATATGAATAATCAGATATATTAGAGATAAATATCATTGGGATAAAGTTGTCATTTTAAAATTGAATCTCCATTTTAAAAAAATGTGCTATATTTGAAAAAAAAACTAAATGTGATTGCTATTTTACTAATTTTAACATGTGTTTTTGTCATATTTGCAAATATCCATTTAATTTAAGAGAAAACTTACTAATTATTTTTTTTAAGATAAAGATAAAATGTTCATTTTTATTCCTGTATTTTTAATATTTTTCATTTTAATCTGTGTAATTTTAAAATGTTTGTTTTGATCCTAACTTATACTTTTAAGTAACTTTAATTTTTATTTATAAAATTTTGATATAAATTTTACGTGTGACGAAAACATTTCGATACAAAATTATAGTTACATTTACGTAAAATAAAAAACAAACTCTAAGCATGTGATGTTGACGTAACACCTCTACGCTAAAAATAATAAAAGTATCATAAATGAGAGGGCACACAATTTTTTGAGGGCATGACCGCCATAGACAACAATTTTAGTTTACAAGCTGGGGAACCATCTTAATAGCGGCTGAATAACCGACGGTGCGTGAGATTCACGCTCTCTGATCTAGCCGTCCATCCACCTCCTGCCCTGCCCAATGAGAAAGACCGCAAAATAAACCAACCGGTAATATGAAATACATGGCGGATCTTGATATTGTCCCGCGTGAAAACGAAATTTGTCGGTGACGAGCTCTTTTTCCACTCACCAAATTCAGAGCAAAAGTCTTATCAGATTGGGGGAGAGGTAGACGATACCATTTCTCGTCGCTCTGGCACAGATCCAACTTCCCCACTTCTTTTATTAGGGTTTGTTCCATTAACTTCCAATCTCAACCAACCATTTTCTTAATCACACTTCCCCTTAATTAATCAGGGAACGTTGGGGAAAAGGGTGAATAAGGAAACAGATCTTGAGACAAGCTCCAGATTTTCCACCTCCCCAACACACCCATTGGCCATTGCATTGCTCCCCATTGCCGCAATGTATTATGCTTGAGCTGGATCTTGGTTCCCGAGCAATCTAGGCGTGGCATTTACGCAATAGCTGAGCATTGCGCAAGATGGGCGAGAAATCGAGGTCTAGAGGGTGCTGTGGATGGTTTCTGGTGTTGGTAATTCTTGGCTTGGTAGCTGGTGCTATAGTATTCGCAGTCAAGAAGAAGATGAGTCACTCTGATGATGAGGCAGCTCCAGTTCCAGGACCGCCTGGTGCCATCGAGAAGAAATACTCCGACGCTCTCAAGATGGCCATGAAGTTTTTCGATGTGCAGAAGTGTAATATCTCCTTCTCATTTCTAATTGATATTCTGCTTCTCTGTTTAGTGTAAATTTTTGGCTACTATTCCATTTACAATGTAGACTATAGTGCCGATAAATGCATGGAGCAGTGCCTACATTGCAAAAGATTTCAATTTTGTGGCAACGTTTTGTTTGTTGGTTGTATGGATTTAGTTCAAATGTGGCATTTCTCGCGATATTTCTTAACTAGGGGTCTGTCTGTTTGCAGCTGGTGAGTTGGTAGATAACGGAATATCTTGGAGAGGAGATTCGGGGTTGAAAGATGGAAGTGAAGCGAAATTGGATCTGTCTAAAGGGATGTATGATGCTGGGGATCATATGAAGTTTGGTTTCCCAATGGCTTTTACTGCAACAGTGTTATCTTGGTCCATTCTTGAGTATGGAGATCAGATGGATGCAGTGGGTCAATTGGATCCTGCCAAAGATTCTCTCAAGTGGATTACCGACTACCTCATTAATGCTCATCCTTCAAAAAATGTGCTTTACATTCAGGTAGCTCAGTTTATTTACTTGATGTATTGTTTATGTTAATCGTGGACTCCGTTAGTTCGATCCAAAGAGATTGCTGTGAATTTAGATTCTGTGTCAGAGATTACCATAAGCTATCATTTGTGTTCTATGAAGGCTCTAAATTGGTCTAAACTGTTTTATGAGTTATGTTCTGTATTAGAAAATTTCTCATATAATCTTTTGGTTGGTGATACTTTGCAGGTCGGGGATCCGAAGGTAGACCATGGCTGTTGGGATAGACCTGAAACCATGACTGAGAAGAGGCCACTCAGACAGATTAACGCCTCTGTTCCAGGAACAGAGGTAGCAGCAGAAACTGCTGCAGCTATGGCTGCAGCTTCTCTTGTTTACAAGGAAACTAATCCCTCCTATTCAAGCACGCTTCTTAAGCATGCCCAAGAGTTGTTTTCTTTTGCTGATGAGAATCGAGGTTTGTACAGTATCAGCATTCCTGAAGTCCAAACCTACTACAATTCATCAGGATATGGAGATGAACTTTTATGGGCTGCGAGCTGGCTGTACCATGCGACAGAGGATGAATCCTTCCTCGATTATGTGACTGGAGACAACGGGAAATTGTATGCGAAATGGGGCAGTCCCACCTGGTTTAGTTGGGATGACAAGCATGCAGCAACCCAAGTACGTATCTCTCTTATCTAGAGGTGTAGATTCCTATCTATGTGGTAAAATGTAGAAGTTTTAATTGACAGTTTAACAATAAAAAAATATTGATGAGATTAGCTGAAGTTTGAGCTAAACCAAAGTATTTTACTTTCAAATTCTTTGAAGTTGATATGCTTCCCTTGAAATCATTGTTTCTGTATATGGCTTACAGCCTACAGGAACATCAGTTCCTATTGAATATAGAAGCTTATAGTAAAGAATGTGAGGAAGTGGAATAGAAACTTCTGAAGTTTCAATTGGAAAGTTTCGATCATTTTTTCAAACTAAAAGCTTCTGCTGTAGGATCAGAATTGGACATAGTGAGCTGAAAATTTCCTGCATTGCACATATGATCCTGTTATTATTATCACCTCTTACATCATAGGACATTTCTTTCCCTTTTTTTGGAATCAAGAGCACAAGAATTTCCTTTCAAAGTTAGTAATGATTTAACATTCTCAATTTTGCGTGGATTGACTGCGACTAGAGCTTTTTATTTGAATATTCAAGAAAATAAGCATTTTACTCTTATGAACTTGTGAAAGGGAAAAATAATATTTGATGTGGTTACGTCTGCGATTAGTTTTGAGATACTACAAAATCCAAGCATTTTACTTTGGAAGATATTTTAGATAAGAATAAGATTCTAAACCACTTTTGATTACAAATCCTTCTATTTTAAATGGTATGAAAAATAACTTCTGTAATCCATTAAAAACAAACAGAGGCTGGTGAAGATTGACATCTTAACCTTGTCACTAACTCTGAAATTTTTATGCAGGTTTTATTGTCTCGGTTAAGCTTCTTCGGCTCGAAAGATGTTTCAAAGTCAGTTCAAGTTTACAAGAAAACAGCTGAGGCTGTCATGTGTGGCCTAATACCAGAGTCTCCAACAGCGACAACAAGCAGAACAGATAGTAAGTAATTTCTTCAATTACGTAATGACTTTATCAAGTGTGATTTCATATTGTCCATCGCATTAATTTAGATTGCAGCAATTGTTTTCCTCTATAACTCTTATTTATTTATTTAACGACGTTACTTGTACAGATGGTCTCATATGGGTGAGCGAGTGGAACTCTCTGCAGCATCCTGTGTCTTCAGCATTCTTGGCTGCTCTTTACAGTGATTACATGCTTACCTCTAGAACTCCAAAATTGTCTTGCAGCGGGGATTCCTTCACACCAGCAGATCTAAGAAAATTTGCCAAATCTCAGGTATAAGCACGCCTTTAATTAGCAGAAGCAACATATTCTTCTTAAAGTGAAAGTGATAGGATTGTGCTATCCATAGGATTGCTATTAGGATAGGTTGGGAATATTATTAGGGTATTAAGGGTATATTAGTAATTGGGTTAGGGAGTTCTAGTTATAAATAAGGTGAAGGGGTAAGGACGAGGGTAGGTAATTGGTAGTATGATTTAGGCTTGAGTAAGAATACTCCAGAGAGGGGAGGGTCCAATACCTCGAATTATTTGGTAGTCATTGTTAGTTCTTATTAAATTTCAATATATTTCTTATTCGAGTTCTTATATCTAGTTACAATATATTTATTATTCGGGTTCTATCACAAAGTCCTATTGATTTCAAGTTGGACCCTTTGTCTTTCCAGGCTGATTATGTGTTGGGCGAAAATCCTTTGAAAATGAGCTATCTTGTGGGATACGGTGACAAATTCCCAAAGTATGTCCACCACAGAGGTGCATCAATCCCAGCTGATGCCGAAACCAAGTGTAAGGACGGGTTTAAGTGGCTCGACTCAACCAAACCCAACCCAAATGTAGCTTCTGGAGCTCTCGTGGGTGGACCGTTCCTTAACGAAACATATATCGACTCACGAAACAATTCAATGCAAGGGGAACCAAGCACATACAACAGTGCTCTCATCGTCGGCCTGCTATCGAGTTTAGTTACTACCTCCTCGGCAGTGCAGTCCTTCGCCTAAAACAGCTCGTATTTTTCCATATATATACGTATAAATCTATATTTGTGATTTTATTATATCTTGTAGCTGATATATTTAGTGAAGCGAGCTGTTTCGATAATCCTTATTTGAAACGATGATGGGATGTAATTCTTTATTTGAGTGATATGTTTTGGCGTTTGTTGTTGCACAGTCTTTTTCTTTCAATTCATTGTTTGCTGACAAGATCAGTGGTCTGAGAGAGAGGGCCCATGGCATAGACAAAGAGAAATCAGAGGGCATGTCTAGAAAGGCAATTAAACAAGAATTTCACACTTGTTCGTTTTTCCTGAATCCTTATCCACAGCATTGGGACTGGGAGAGCTAATAATTCCCATTTTCCAAATGTTTGAAAGTGGAAAACTACTCATAGTGGTATGCTGAAAAGATAGGAGTTTAAATCTATGGATGAATAATACATCTGTCCACTAAAAGTTTGGACTTAGTGCAACGACCATGTTTCATTTTGATTAGATTGTAATGCCTTCTAGATTTCAAATCATGAAAGGGTGTTTGTTTGAGGCCACTTTTAAAATAATTACTTTCGTTCAGGATCAATACTTTTAATCATAAAGTGTGAGGCGACTCCAAATATATTTTGAGTGAGAGAAAATATGTATGCATATATATATTAGTGATGGAAAGTTTAAGAGGGTATAAATCAACCATCATTACAGGAATAGAAATTAGTTATCAACAAAATACAGTGGTATTACATTTAACTTGATGTTAATAATTTTATTTTAAAGTTAGACGTTTGAATCGTCAATTTCACATTAGATCGTTTGAAGTTAAAAAAAAAATATCATGATTTAACAGTTGGATAAAGTAACCGTCTTGAAGAATAACGGATTCCCTTCGATTATAAGTTTGAGTTCCACCATCTACACAGACATATTTACAGATTAATCTTAGCCAGCTATAGAACTAACAATTGAAAAATAAAATTGAACACAGAGAACTAGAAACAACTGTGGTGGCACAAGCACAAAGCAGAAACCGACATGAATAATTCTTGTCCTTCTATTTTCTTCTTTTGTGTGTCCAATAATGAGACCAAGTCAACGTGCAATGTCTTATTTTGATTTGAAAACCATTTGTTTTTTGCATCTCTCGATCAGATCCATCCGCCAACTCAGGAGCGCTCGGGATTGTAATCCTTCGTCAAAGTCAAACAAAGAAATCCAATTGAGTTCCATCAATTCCATTTTGATTTGACTAATTTATGTGGGCCCTGCCACTAGATCCTCCCACGTGTAATCAAATTATTTGATTAACCAAATATACGTCCCTAGTATTTTTCAATTATTTTCTAAAGCAGGCTGATAATTAAATTTATACCACATAATTTTTAGTTAAATGATAAAAATTTAGATAAAGAATTAGCTCACTTAACTAAAAGAATAAAATCTGAAGTTTTCTTTCCACTGCTCGAGAATTTTTCTTTTAGTTATCCTCCTTTTTCCTTTAAATTTTTATCAAATAATCATAAAGTGGCGTAAAAGAAAAATCGATACTTTTCAAATAATAGAGATTAAATTGAAAAAACGTGTACCTCAAGTTTGCACATGAGTTCATGAGCAGTGTGGGCAGAAACAATGATATTACGGGCAGCTGGTGTAATAAAACCTTCGACTACAGCTTTGTCTATAAAGGAGAGAAGTGCGTTATAATAGCCATCCACGTTCAATAGTCCCACCTACAGCAAACCATTATAAATAACCAAAATTAGTTCATCTTTCTTCGATACAATGATCATAAAGCAACTGAAATCAATTATTTGTCTTTTTTTTTTCTCCTGGTATTTGGATAATCCTTGTTATGAAGTGGCCATTAACAAGAACACACGCACGCACACGATTTTTTTTAAAATTTTTTTAATAATCTTTTTGCTTTATTGACTGACTTTTCCGGAAAGCTTTGGCGATTTATTAATAGAAGAGGCATGAAATTGAACTTCAATTGGGTAAAGTAATTACTCAAAAAGAAAAAAAAAAAAAGGTAAAAAGTGAGGGATTTTTTACGGGTTTTTCATGGATTCCGAGTTGTGCCCAAGTTATTACTTCCAGAAGCTCCTCTAGAGTGCCATACCCACCTGCAAATATATCATAATTATCATTAATAGCTGCAAGAGTTTAAAATTTTATATAATAAGTCGGTAGTTTTTTTTAGTACAATATGTAGAGGTAGAGATCGAATTGACAACCTCTTCTTAACTATGCTCGTTTTGGTACTTATAATTTAGTTCAATACTAATGAGGTATTAAATTGTGTATTATTATTTAAAGTTCATGTGATGGATTGATTTTAGTATAATTCTTAAATAATACCTTTAATAAACTTATTAAGCGTGTAAACTAACAAAATTAATTAAAACGATGTAGACCTGGTAAGGCAATAAATGCATCAGCTTGTTTGGCCATCTCAGCTTTACGTTGGTGCATGCCAGAGACAGGTCTCACTTCTCCAACCGTTTCTCCAGTCAACTGAAAATATTACCCCTTCATCCACTACTACAAATTTCACTAATATAATGGCATTTTGTTTAGTAATTAATTTAATTACCTCTCTTAACATTAGGGTCCTTGGAATCACTCTGCAAGCAAAACCCACACGATCATATTATATATATACACGTAGTAATTAGTAAATCAGTAAAAATTCTGTATATATGATACATAAATATTATGAGTGAGCGAAAGAGAGAGAAGGGGCTACCCTAACACGTGGCAACCACCATCATGCACAGCTTGGGAGACTAAGCCCATGAGGCCGATGCTGCCTCCTCCATAAACCAAGTCAATATTCCTTTCCACCTGTACTTCAATTTCTAATTAATATTAACACATTATTTATTAAAATTAAGAGGAGCCTAGAAGAAAATTAAAGTAATTTGAAAACTAAGTTTTCTTCTTTAATTATATCAATGGAATTCATTATTAATCATCCCCACATCATAATTTCATAAAGCCGTCGGGTAAACGCTACTGGTTTTCCCTCACTTGTGCAAAAATTTATAGTCACAAACTCCTCATAAATTAATTAATTAATGTCCAACCAGCCCACAAAACACACATGATCCAAACCTGACATAGTTTTTGTACTCATGAATACACTTCTCTGCCCAGAATTTTCAAAATACTTACTATAAAATATCCAATCTAAATCACTACTTTTTGTAGATCGAACATTTAACTGTAATAAGAACAACATAAACTTTGTTGACGAGGAGTCTGAGTATTTTTCTTAAACACCTCTTAACTCTCTCTTTTTCTATATTCCCTTACTTGTATTTAAAAAATTTAGTGGTAAACAGTCGAAGATGTAATCCCGGAAAATAAGATGGAAGAATAATAATGCTTGATAAAGAAAAAATGTTGATTATGTTATGGTAATATAAGGTAATAACGTACGAATTGTTTGGCTAGTTGAAGAGCGGCAAGGTGATAGGTAGGGTTCTTGCCGGGGCTGCTACCGCAGAATACACAGATTCTTCTAAACCTCCATTTCTTGCTGCTTCTTCCTCCAACTCCAAACTGTTGAGTTTCCATTTTGGAGAACTTTTTTGTTAAAGTGCCAAATTGGGGTGACGCCCAGTTTTATTTATATACACCAAAATAGAGAGACACAGTCACGGATCACAGAAAATTTAAAAAGGAAAAAAAAAGGCGACTCTGCAATCCGACATGTCACATCTCTCGCAATTTCTTCTCCCTCTCGTGGAAATTGATATTTATCCACAATGAAATTCACGTTGTCAACTCAGCACCACACCTTTATTTGTCCCCAAAACGACGTCACTCCGCTCCACACACGCATTCTTTATACTAACCATTCCATTCATTCTCCCATCACTCTCTCTCTCTCTCTCTTTCTTTTTTATAAAATTAATCTCCTTCATTGCAAACGTAACGTGTGTAGTAGACTTTCATATAATATATAATATATTTATATAAATATATTATATGGTCCCTGTACAATTTGCTGCTGTGTTTTCAAATTGCATCCAAACTCTGATTTCTCTCCCACAAAATCATTATAATTAATTAAACTTTCATTTTCAAACACAAATTCCTTCTTCATCCGGCCGTATAAATAAAATATTGGTCGTCGGAAGACATAGATAGATCTGTTTTTTGTAAATTATGATCCGACAAATATAATCTCCTGATGTGTGATATTAAAGGAAAAGAATAGGGTAATTATATGCCCCAAAAATAAATGCCTCTAGCTCTTTAAATTCTTGTTATTTCATATCTGGAAAAATTTTATTGTGTGCAACGAAGAATCTTGGTTTTATAATTGGATAAGTACGTCGGAAAATGTGGTGGTGGCAGCAAAAAGCGATTTGTTTTTTTCAAAAGGACGATGGTTGCTGTGAGAGTGGGTGTTATTATTATTATTATTTTTAAAATTAAAAATCATTTTGGCTTTGATATGACTACTGCTTTACAAAGTTGTCCACCCCCTTTTTTTCCCCTTAATTATTGTGGGAACTTTAGGGGATGTATCACCTTTTACATCAAAGTTTTGGAACACATAATCCAAGTTCCTTTTAAAAAATAAAAAATTAAGTTTCTTATGTGTCTATTTACCCTTTATTAAAAAAACAATTAAATCATATTTATTTTTTAAGAATGTCAGAATAATCTAGAGAGAAAAAAAAAATCTAGGATCATCTTTTAATAAAAGGCCAGTTTTTGTTTTGTTTCGTAATATTTTCAAAGCAGATCAAAATTACGTAGCTTTCAACTTAATTTAAATTTAACTCTTACTATTTTAAAATTTTCAAACTTTTCTTTTTCGATTGTAACAGGTGTGGGATGAGATATTTAAACTCATGATTTCTTAATCAAAGATAAAACTTTAAAATTAAGTAACTATATTGAAAATTATTTATAAGATTGACCAACTCGTAGAAACAAAAAATAAAAGTTTTAAAATTAGAACCAACCTGCTGAAATTAGAGCAAGGATAAATATATTAATTTAACCTTTAAAAAAGAAACAGAAAAAAAGGAAAAAAAGAGAGACACAAAATGATGTACAATCGGAAGAGGGAAGAGAGTATGGGGTGAGGTGCACACGTGGCGTTCCAGCTCAGCTCGAATTCCTTTTGTTGCCCACCAACCAAATTCATCTGACGTAGTCAACTCCAATCAGATAAAAAAATCCCTTAAATAAAAGTAAATAAACATTATACAGCAAAACTTTTTTTTTCTTTTTTTAATTTTAGTCCATAAGATAAGTTGCACTTTTGTTGTTGTTGACGACTTTTCGTATTAGGTATTACACGTGAAACATTGGTTGATTTTATTTACCTAAAAAGTACCTTATGTTTATTAAATGTGATCAACTACCTATATAAATTTAATAAAATTCTTCTTAATTAGCAGAATGAGATGAATGATAATTGACATACATCTCTAATCAAGATTAATTTGTTGAAATTATCAATATTTTGCTGCAACAGTATTCATTCTACAGCGCGTAACTTTATTTTTTCTCAAGCACAGAAAGATTTGATTTGTTATAAAATGATAAAGTCCATATAATATTATCTTTTTCAAAAATTGAAATAACTATAATTATTAATTATGTATAAACAGTATGCCATTGATTTATATTGTCACACCATTAATTCTGATTTATACCTTTTGTTTCTTGTTATTATTGGACTTATTATTCGGCCCAAGCCGAAAACAGCATGGCTGAAGCTGAAGCTGATTTGGGCATTTATTGATGAGATTGGCCCATCAAGTCATGCTGGGCTAATGTCCGGATCAAGCCCACCGTTTTAGCCCATTCATACCCCTCTTTTTGGGCCAGTAATTTCATATTTAGCCCACTTTCAACCGAGTTATTTATAGAAAAAGTCAAATTCTCGAAATAATTAAAAACCCAATATGGACAATAAAAATACAAGAAATCATGTTTTTTAAAAATAAGAATTGGTGTCGGATTTAGGTTGATATTAAAATAGAAAGAAAACTTTTAATTAGAATTAAGAAACAGTAAAACTATTATTTAAAAGGAGGATAGATTATTTTAAAAAATACGTGTAATTTAATAATAGATTCGAGACATACATACACTTAAATAAAATATTAGTGGGAGTGACTATGGAGGACAAGATAAAAAGCAAAGATGAGGCAAAAAGAAGTGTGTTAGCACACAACATAGGGAGCATTATTATAACATTATGAGAATCAAACATATGAATTAATGTGGTATCGCTCAAAATCTTAGCATTATATTACATGAAAGAGACCCAAAATGTCCACATTCAAACATCTCTAAACCATTAAAAAAAAGTTATAGATGCATTTGACTCTTTTGGATTTTTCTCACATATGCTCCCACCTCAGTCAACGGTGGGGATTCTTTTTGGACCCACCAATTTGCTTTCTTTGGATCGCAAGAATTTGTTCAAAGTTTAATACTTGAACTACAAATTTGGTGTGGAATCTAGATTCGTCCTTATATTTGGAAAGTTTAAGTTTTTTCGATAGATTTATGTACTTTCAAAATTATATTTATTTTGTTCATATCAATTTTTAAAATTTATGATATATTTACACAACAATAGACTCAAACCTATCGCGTTTTAGGTTGGCATCATCCTTACCATGGTTGAGTAATACAAATTATTGTCATTAATTATTTTGGACATAATTCTTAAATAATATAATTAGTGTGATTATCAATTAAAATATTATAATATTTTTAAAAATATAATAGAAATCGGTTCTAAGAAATTGAGACTTTTTGATCTATTAAGTTAAACTTTAAACTTTGGTTCATTTTTGTATACTTTTAAAATGTTTATTACAACATGCACTTCTAACTTTGATTTATTTTATTCCACATACTTTTAAAATGTTCACTAAAATAGTCACTTTTTAAAAATACAATGATCAAAATGGAAAAACAGATAAACTAAAATGATCAAAATGAAAAAACAGACAAACTAAAATGAAAAAAAATAAAAATATATAGATCAAAATAATATTTTAATCTTTTAAATCTAAATACAAATATGAATACTTTTTATAGTTTCACATATCAGCATTTTATTAAAAATGTGTTAAAAAATTATTTATCAAAGTCACGGGGAAGAACAATGTATTAATAGAAATTTTCGCTGTTGCTTTCAGAGAATGGTTGGCGTTTGGGGCCATGACCTGAACCACAAGTGGTATTACTCTGCGAGAGCCGATTAGCCGCAAGAAAGCAAACAAACCACCGTTCCCTCCCGAGGCGCAACAACGCCACAAATCAAACGTGTGGATCTCTCGAGAGGACGCAATTTCTTGGTTCTCTTTTTCCCCACAGCTATGTTTATGTTCTCAATTTTCACAGATTCAGATACAGATTCAGCTACAGGTACCCCATTTCTCCATTTTCGTCGGACTTGTACTCCTATTTTGGCAAAACCCATCTCCTCAATTTCCCCTTCCAATCCAAACCCAACCCAACATGTCTCTACTCACTAAACTCCACATCGCCACTTCTCCCCAATTCAGCCTCAATCTTCAACCAGCAACAAAAACAACCGCGATTACCAATCACAGCGCCAAGATTAAGTCCAAAACCATTTACATTTCCCGGCCACTCGTGTTTAAACTCCCAATGCAGGCCTCCTCGCCGCGCTCCCTTCGCTCTTCCGTTAAGAGCTCGCTCATCGACCCCGACGGCGGGGCCGTGGTGGACTTGGTGGTGCCCGACGGCGAGAGGGCCGCCAGGGTTTTGGAGGCCGACCCATTGCCCAAGGTGAAATTGTCCAAAATCGATCTCGAGTGGGTCCATGTCATCAGCGAAGGATGGGCGAGCCCGTTGAGAGGGTTCATGAGGGAGGAGGAGTATTTACAGAGTTTGCATTTCAATTGCCTCAAAATTAAAGATGGGTCTCTCGTAAACATGTCGCTTCCCATTGTTCTCGCCATCGCCGACGATGTTAAGGACCAAATTGGGTCTTCGCCCAATGTGGGGCTCCTTGGCCCCAGTGGAGACTTGGTTGGCATTCTTCGCAGGTTAGTTAATTTAATCTTCGAGATAACTGTAGATACAAATGGGGTTCTGTGGGTATTTGTTTGTTGTATTGATCTAACGAAAAATGGCAGTTTTCTTTACCACCCTTTGTTTGGGTCTTTTAGTTGGCTACCCACGATTGAAGTGATCGATCCCCTCTTTTGGAATATTGCATATGATATGACATAAACTAAATTATTTAAATCCCCGAGAGATGCTCTGTAATTATAATAATAATAATAACAATCTTCCACTTGCTCGTATCAAGAGATATTTAGAAGGCAGGACAATATTAAAAGTTCAGAACAAAAGGGGGAAATCGTGATGATCATAGATTTGTGGGTTTACAAATAGAAACGCCCAATTTTGGGCATGTTCTGACTGAAACAGTAAAGCTTATAACTGTATCTGTGGAGTCTTCTAGAAACTTTCTTTCTGTTTGATGAACAGTGACTCCAACTGAAACCAAGTTATGTGGTTTTCCTTATCCAAGCTCCTTTTTTTTGAGTTATTCTGCAGCGTTGAGATATTCAAGCATAACAAAGAAGAGAGAATAGCTAGAACTTGGGGGACAACTGCACCAGGGCTGCCATATGTTGATGAGGTCATTACAAATGCTGGGAACTGGCTTATTGGTGGAGATCTTGAAGTAATAAACCCGATCAAATACAACGATGGGCTCGATCATTTTCGGCTGTCTCCGAAACAACTTCGGCAAGAGTTCGATAGGCGTCAGGCCGATGCTGTTTTCGCCTTCCAATTGAGGAACCCTGTGCACAACGGGCATGCTTTGTTGATGAACGATACACGAAAGCGACTTCTCGACATGGGCTACAAAAATCCAATTCTGCTACTGCATCCTTTGGGAGGTTTCACTAAGGCAGATGATGTCCCGTTGGATGTTCGAATGGAGCAGCATAGCAAGGTTTATCATCATCATTCTGAATTGTTCTTTTCTTTAACATCCGTAATCTCTTTGGAAGTAAAAATGTACCATTTTCTCATTCTTATACAACATTCAATAACTGCAAAACGTTTGATTTTCCCAGTAAGCAACTCGAAAGGAAGTTAGTATATCTGAAAAGTATGATCCTTTATATTGTGGCTAGCTTAGTTTATGTTGGTTAGTGAGGTTTTCTGTGTCTGTAGGCTCTAGAAGATGGAGTCCTTGACCCTGAAACGACCATCGTCGCCATTTTCCCATCACCGATGCATTACGCTGGTCCAACCGAAGTACAGTGGCATGCCAAAGCAAGGATCAATGCAGGTGCAAATTTCTACATAGTTGGTCGAGACCCGGCTGGAATGGGACACCCAACAGAGAAGAGAGATTTATATGACCCAGACCACGGAAAGAAGGTGTTAAGCATGGCCCCTGGCCTTGAGAAGCTAAACATATTGCCCTTCAGGGTCAGTGTGTCCCAATGATCCCTCCTTTTCCTCTCCACAACTTTCCACCCTCTCTCTGCATTTTAATGTCCCATGAACCGCAGGTGGCAGCATACGACACTGTCGCGAAGAAGATGGCGTTTTTCGAACCTGGACGTGCGAAAGATTTCCTCTTCATCTCTGGAACAAAGGTAAGAGCTGAGTTGTGTATGAATGAACAGAACAGGATGTCCTTGTGGTATGCATTGCCTGAATTGTTAGAGCTTTTGGTGCATATGTGTTTTGTGTTAGATGCGGAATTTTGCGAGGACGGGTGAGAACCCTCCGGACGGTTTCATGTGCCCGAGCGGATGGAAGGTGTTGGTAAACTACTACCAGAGCTTGCAGGTGGAAGACGCGCCGCCGCAGCAACCAGCATTGTCAGTTTAGGAGGAGGATATAGTTTGAGAAGTCAAGAGAATGATGGGTAGTAGTGAGTGAATCCATGAGGAAGCTGCTGAGGAACGGGATTTCATTACACAATACATTTTCATCTCTGTATAATCTAAGCTTCTTCTATCCTCGGTTCTTTTTTTCTTTTCTTTTTTAATGTCTTTTAGCTGTGGTTGTAATAGTAAGTAATTTTGTCACTTATCTTCACTTGTGAAATGATATTAATATATTTTATTTTGGATCTTCGTTCACTGCCATCTCTGTTTCTCAAATACTATATTTTGTAATCGTTGTCCAACCAGCCATAAATTTTTTATTTATATAGTTGGCTGTAGAAATCACTTTATTAGAGTGCAAAATTAAAAATATTAGTGCATTCAATCATAAGATTGTAAATATGATCTTGTTTTGAGATATATTAATAAACCAGTAATTGAAATATGGTTGTATATATAAAATCGATCTGATTGATTGATTAGTAGTACATCAAGTCAAAATAATAATAATAATAAGGTCACAGTTTTAAATTATTATAAAAAAGACTATACTTTCAAAATTCAATATAAAAAGGTTATCAAATATTGTTACAAAATTACTATTATTGTTATTTGAAAAGAAGTATTTCACCACTTTTTTCGGCCCAAGAAATGGAACGGGCAAGTTTGGTGATGGGCCGGTGGTCCTTTTGGAGCTTGAGAAACTAACTTTGGCCCATCTTGTTAGTTGGCACTGAACTCCATTGATTTCTTTTTTTGTTTTGCTCTAAAAAATGTCGACATATATTTACTATATTTGAACAGTGACTAATTATTTATTTTAACTCTCTTAATAATTTTGAAAAAGTATATATAGATATCATTTGCATTGTACATTAATTAGCTATATATGTTTTTTTTTTGCGTTACAAATACTTTTTTAGAAAAAAGGTACGGAGAGAAATTGACTACATAGAAGAGAACAATATTTACCAAATTTGTTTTGATTGAGAAATAATTTGTTTAATTAAAAAAGGCCCATGTTTCCTTGGCAGTACAAGCCAAGAAAGTGCAAAAGTCTTGTTTGTCCCTACAGAAGACATCTTTAGCAAACACATGAGCTATGTTTTCCTAATGTGCTCAACATCTTAAAATGTGAAACCTTTAGCTAAAAGATTCAAATTCCCGTTTACATGACCTAAATTATGAATGTTTCACATGTGAACGGAAATGCTAGAGGTTTCAATTTTATGAAATGTCGTTGGTAATATAGATCAAATGCATGGATGTTCATGAATATTTCAAAACAAAAATTTAAATATTTATAAAAATTATTTACTTTTAAGTTTTAAATAAGATCAAAATTCTTATTACTAATATTATGTCCGATACTTTGTTGATATTTGACGTGGCTTCATTGACTTCGAGCTTAATTGGACTGCAAAAGATTACATACTTTTGAAAGGTGGGACTACATCTTTTATAGAAGGGGAGCCTAGAGAATCAAGGTTCTGCCACTGAAACTGTTGCACTTGGTTTTCGAGTTGGTAATGGGAAGATCTTCTAACGAATGGTTCTCCCGCCAAATGTTAAGCAGATTTTCCACCGGGCAAAATCATCCCTAGATTGTAGCCGAGCTGAACTGTCCTCACAAAGTAACAAGCTCATCCTCCTCCTCCATAACAGATATGATCCCTTACTGTGATTTTCTCCAAATCAACGGATGGGAGGTTAGGCCTTGATATCGAAGAGAAGGAAAAAAGCAGCATTTTCTGGTATGAGCGTAGCATTAGGTACATCGGGAAAGTACAATACAATACAATTATTACACCGCAATGATCCATAAGAAGAAAAAACTGAAGGAGGCTTTTTTTGCTTTTAGCGTGTGGGTTAGGCTAAAAGCGCAACACAAATTGTTTGCGTTGTAAGGGGTTAAGTGTGAGGCACAGTCCCAATTTTCCGACTCATCGGCATCAGCTGTTTTTACATCTTTTTTTGGCCACTTCCCTCCAAAAGTTGCCCACAAAGCTTCCCAAATTGCAAATCCCCTGATGCCCCTTTGCATGTTCAACTGGCTGTGCTTGGGGCAAAGCTAACGTGGGAGTTCATGAGATTTTTTTTTTAAGCAAAAAATTGAATTTAATTTTGCATAGCTTGAAAATGGGTGGGGAAGTGATTGGCTTTCGGTGAGATCACTGGGCCATCCCCCATAGTTGCTCTGTTTTTATGTTCCCTTAAAATGGCGAAACCAATTTGGTTCACTCAACGTGGAGGTGGAGGTGGAGATGGATCGAAGAGAAGGAGAAAGCCACTGCTTTTTTCTTCTTCAAATTTTTGACAGATTTTTTTCCTTTTCTTAATTCCCAAGTCAACTACTTTTTACCCTCTCCCATTTATTTTTCTATTTATTATGCTTCACGTCATGTAATGTAAAGATGCAAACATATGGTCCGCTCCGCTATCAATGGAGAAGATTTTCAGTATACATAAATATAAAATAACTTCAAAAAAGTTAAATTTTTGTCTATTGTTTTGCGTTATTCATTCTACATGATGTAATGTAAGATTTAAATATGGGTTTGAATCTGATCAACAGTTGAATGGGGACTCAAGTTTTGATCTTTATGGGGCATTTCAGACCATGTACAGAGTTGAGATATTAAGAAAATGTTGAATTTGGAATTATATGGGGAAATAGACATGACAGGTGACATGTATTTGATTTATGTCTCATTAATTTTAAACTCGCAGGTTTCGAATATTATTGAATGGGTTTGTGGTTTAAAGTATTTTATAGACAAGAAAAGACAAAATTTTCATTTCATGTAGGCTGTTTAAGAGACTAATGTTGTAGGAAAAATAGTCATCCCCATTGACATTACAATAATTAATAATAATTCCTCCCCTCCCAAGCTTATTCTATAGCCACATGTAAGATAGCGATGATAATCCGCCAAGTCACCCCTCAAAGAAAGAAAAACGACGACAACATCTAACGATTATAAAAGCAACAAGATTTATCTCGGAGAAGACAGCGAGACCCACTGAAAAATAAAGAAACTGTTGGAATAGAACATAAATAGGATCAAAATAGTTGTTTGAGTTGCAGGTTTGTGTTTGAATGTTGTAGAGATAAAAGGCAGAGAGGACAGAAGGGTACTGAGGATGCCTGCTAGGTTTGGAAGATGGAGGGCATTGATGAGGGCCTCATTTCTAACCAAAACATGCAGCATATAATGTATTTATTCAAGTATTTTTTTCATTTTCCGTATGTGCAGCCTGGGCATGTTGCCAATAATTACAATAATTTCCACTATACTATAGCTCTATTATATCTTTCATAAAAAGATTGTCCTTGAAACTATGGTGGGAATTAACAAATTTGGAATTGAACTTATTTAAAAATTTAAAGAGTTGAATATGTGATATTATTGAAGATGAAGTTGAAAAAGGTTTTCTGGTTTTGGCCACAGATGGTGGAGGAGATGAGATGAGATGAGATAATGATTTTATAGGTGTTACTAGGTTTGTTTTTTGATTCGTCGAGATTGGGAAGTACCAGCACTACTTGGCAGTACAGTCATCATTTGACTTCCACAGTGTTTTTTTTTTTTCTTTCTTTCTCTCTAAGTCAAATCTCAAACCCACTCTATATTTCTTCTCCAATTGATTTTCCTTCTCTTCATCCATAATCTCTTTTTACTTTACTTTGTCATTGAATCGAATGAATTTCCAAAATCAAATCAAGAAGATTTTTTTTATAATTTTTTCCTTGTGGGTGTTGTGAGAAGATTAACTTAAAAAAAAGGAAATATCTTGTTATAATTTTGAATATTAATATATTAGGCCAAAGGAATGGATGTAATTGAATGATGGAATTGAATGAAATATGGTAAAAAGAATCTCCGAAATTGAAGTAGTTAAGCATGCTAAAATCTTGAGATTCTGAAGAATATTTGCATAAAACTTTCAATTTCATGACGAAATTTTATAGGTAATAGTGCGAAGAAAAAATAGGAGGAGGGGCCAAGTTGTGGGAATGGAAGAGCAAAGAGGAAGAAAAGGGTAAAGTGGGCCGTTTTGGGTGAAAAAAAAAGATGTCATTCAAAATTCAACTCAATTGTGTGTCTGTCTGTGTCTCTCATATGCACCCGAAAACAGCATAAATACCCCTCTTCTTTCCCACATCCAGAATCCATTATTCCATAACATAACATAACCGCTCTATCTCTCTCGCTATTTCTTCTTCTTTTTGTTAGCAAAGCCATAATTAAATTAAGCAGAAGGGGGGGATCCGAATGGGGATGAGAAAGTCGACGAAAGCGCCACAGACGGCGCCGGCGGTGCTGAAGCAGATCCTGAAGCGGTGCTCCAGCCTGGGGAGGAAGCAGCAGCACTACGACGACGTCCCCAAAGGCCATTTCGTGGTGTACGTTGGCCAAAACCGAACCAGATACGTTGTCCCCATCACATTCCTAAACTACCCTCAGTTCCAAATCTTACTCCAGCAGGCCGCTGACGAGTTCGGCTTCGACCACGACATGGGCCTCACCATTCCCTGCGACGACCACTTCTTTCAGTCCCTCACCTCATCCCTCACGTAGATCACAATCTCAATCTCAATCCATCATCATCCTCTTCTTCTTTTGAGTTAATTATGTAATTAATTAGTTTGGGGAAATGGAAATTTGACTACTCAGAGTCAGAGTGGAGAACAGAACAGAGCATGCTTTTGCTTCTCCCCTGTCTCTGCTTTTTAAGCACTAATTTAGTCGCTGATTTTAAGGGTTTTGTCCGTTGCTTGGTTCTGTTTAATTTCCATTTCATCGTCGACGTTTCATTGCCTCAACCGTTATTTGCCGTTAAAACTGTTGAAATCATCGAATCCAATCCCCCTCCTCGCTAACGCCATCGAATGTTCTGTCACGCCCCAACCCAACCTATATTTTAACAAATTTTCATAATGCAATGCGACCTATAAATTATAATCAGCGTTATTAAAGTGTATCGAGTGTGTAGGGGGCAGTCTGGTAATTTAATTTTGACCCCCCGGGGTTAAATTTGGAAAGGGACAAAGTTTGGAAGTGCAGAGCGAAGGGGGAAAATCCTCCGGATTCCAGGAGACCATGTGGGTGGGGCCCACAACCAAAATTCTTGAAAAAGTAAAAAACTTTATAAACGTTTCTGAAGATCGGACGGTTGGGAGTGGAGATTTCAGATACGGTAACGGTGGTGATGGTGCAGGCGCGTGTGATACACGGGCCGGAAATCGTAGGCGTAGGGAGGTGAAGGAATACGACATGGGAATTGACCAATTAAAGATGGAATGACTTTATAGTTTATAGGGCTACTTCAACAAAAGCTGCTTTTTTTTTTTTTTTTTTTTTCTTAATCCTTTTTTTTTTTACAAGTCAAAATACACCGACTTTATGAACTAATGATCCCAAATCATTTACCAATTATCCCCTCGTATGTTTTAGGAAAAAATAAAATATGTAAATTATAATTCATTGCCTCATGACATAGTATGAAAATGGAAAAACACATTTACATTCAAATAACGTGACAAATCATTTAAGACTTCTTTTGAATGAAACCGTTTCTATCGAAGAAACTAGAAAATATTTGATCTTATCTTTAGGTATTTTAACTAATTAAAGACTTTTTTTTAATCTAATATGATGGTTGCATATTTAATATATGAGTATTTAATTAATATTTTTAAAAAGTTTTACTTAAAATTGTTACTCCCAAAATTATCTATTGCAAGTCTATTTTTTGTTTTAGAAATTAATCTTGGGTATGCCTTTTACTTTGGCTTATTCGTTTTTTTGGTTTTGGTATTCAACTTCTTTAAGAGTATGTTTTTAATTCTTAGCCAAATTTTAAGAAAGAAAACAAGTTCTTCTGATAAATAACGAAAGATAAAGAAATTGAGAGTAAATATGTTTAATTTCTAAAAATAAAATGATTAGATAATAAAATTTGAGTTTGCGATTTTCTTACATTAAATCTAATGAGAAATTAAAAAGAACAACCAAAATTAAGGTTATCTACATAAAAAAGACAAAAAAAAAGTATTAATTAAATTGCGTTGATTAAATTTTACCTGTATCAAAATTTGATTAATCTATCACCAAATTATGATTATATTAATCTTACTATGTTGATTGACTTTTAAATAGTAAACCATTTACTATATTAATTGACCTTAAAATGGTAAGCCACACATTGATATTATGTAAATTTTGAACAAATATACTATTATTTTAGAAACAAAATATTTTGTTAACATAAATCTTATGAATTTTATGATTTACACAGCCTTTTCAATAATATAGATTAATATCAATTTTTTACAGACAACTGGAATACCGACATTTTCTTGACATTTAAAAGGAACATACGAATAAAATTAAACAAAATATTCATCTAAACATTTCTAAAAGGAAGATAATATTTTTAATATAATTAAAACATTTGGAAGAAAAAAAAAAAAAAAAAGGAAGGAAGTTTGAATATATGGTCCCGTGTGGTTGTAGGATGTAATTTCGTGTATTTTCAGAACAAGTTGCAAACGAACGGCGATGGAGAAGGAGAACATGGGGATCTCAAATTATCACATGTCAAAAAACAAAATTATTAAAATTTTCTAATATATATATTATCACCAAACGTGTAATTATTTAATATCTGCGGCCAATTTCTTTGAATGGAAAATTGAAATGTCACACAAAATAGCACCTACTTCTGCCAACTTAATTAATTACCACATCTAAATGAGTATTGTATAGAGAGATTTCTCTCTATATATTTTAGTAATTTATAAGTCTTGTTGGTTCAAGGATTGATACATGAAATAATTTTCTATTTGACTGATAATGTAAATTTGTACTAACTAAAAAAAATTGAATAATCGATTGGCAATAATTCTATTGAATTAGTCTGTCGACAGGTACAAATTAGCATAGCGAGTCAAATAGATAAGTCCCTACTTGCTAATATATGGATAGATAGTGTGAGTGAAGCACAAAGGGGATGGACATTTGAGTGGTTGAAAGAGTGGGCAACGTGTGGAATGGTCGAGAGTAGACCTTGCCCAACTCTACTTACGCTTATAACTTTGGTTACTTTTTCCTTAGACCTACATTTCAACACGGATGAATCGAAAAGAAAACTATTTATTGGTTCTACTTTTCTTTTTATATATGTACAAAAAATATTGGTTTGTTCTTTTTTTATATCCCTCAAATTGCAAAATGTCTATTTTTAGTCCTAAAAGTAAAATTTTTTTACCATTTTAGTCCTTGTTATATTCTCTTGTAACCTAAAATTTGCTAATTTTCCACCCATATAGTTTGATTAGATAATCAAATGTTAGCATGTTAGTAAAGGACCAAAAATCAAAGTAAAAGTAATTAAGGACTTTTTTTCCCATTTGGAGACTAAAATAGACATTTTAAAAGTTTAGAGAATAAAATGTAATATTCTTTAAAGTTGATCAAATTCGAATTTAAAGTCTATTATTATTATTTTAGGCTGAGGAAGAGGTGTTTGTAGAAGAAATGAATGGCAATTTGATTAGTTGGAAATTGAAAAATAAAAAATAAAACAGAGAGACAAAATTGACACATGTTCTAAAATAGTATGAGGGAGAGAAGATTATTTAAGCTATATGGAATATGGATTCATAGATTATAATGAACAAATTTGAGATAAGATTGCATTGTTTAATTTCTACTCTTTTCTTCCATTGTCCTTTCCAATCTTGCACTGTTACTTCCACATTCATGCAACATTTCCTTGTCCTCTTTCTAAGATTCACTCTCTCTCTCTCTAAATGGCAATCTCACTTTTTTCTATTTTTCAATTTAATAATAGTTAAAGATATGGTCACATATCATATATAGCAAGCATTCATGTGCATCAATTTGACAACTAGGCATGACGTCAAGTTTGAACAAATTACCAGCGATAACATAACAAAACGCGTGGAATAATTTCTTCACTAGAGGAAAAAATCCCTTACAAATTTTCTCAAGGGTCAATTTTTTATTACCCTCCAAATTAAATGTCGTCCCTAATAAATTGGAGCATGCATGCCAAATGCTTTTAATTAATTAATACATATATGCAAAAAGAAAATTAATTAGGGAGAGTGAAGAGAGGCCATTCGGGTCTTAATCACTGTTAGTGTTAATCCTGAAATTAATGCATTTATCTAACATTAATGCATCTCTTCAGAGAAAACAGAATTAAAAAGAAGAAAAAAGAAGATTAAAGGATGGGCACAAAAGAAAGACAATGAATTAAATTGATTAAATTTGACCAAAGAAGATTGTGGAGATGTAGAAAGGGGGGAGTGGTTAAGATTATGAGTATATGAACCTTTAATAATTAATATATAGTTCACTGAACAAACATAGAATATATATTATATACATCTTTTTATTGATTTATTATTTATAAATTTAATTAAAGATAGAAAAGAAAAGAGCAATGGGAATTATCATCAGCAAGAGAATATATATTAATCTATTTTGATCGATTAGTAGTCCAGTATTGTTCCTACTTTTTGGATAGGTTGTAAGAGTAAATTGACGGAAGCTGAAAGCTTAAATTCAAAAGGGAATAATATCCCGGCCGGGTCTAGCATCATAACTTGATTTTTGTAAAGGGCTCTTTCTCTTGCTACTCCAACAGTCTTAATATATACATAAAGTAAAGATGAAAAGAAAAGAAAAAAGGTACAACAATTTTAGTTTGGAGGAACTAGTGGGACATAGAAAATAATGAGAAAAAGGGTAAACTTGGTACGTTACAATAATCTTTGAAAATGGATTGCAGGAAGATTTGAGTAAGCAAAAGTGGGATAGATTAATAATCTCATCGAAAATGGTGGAGCGATCTTGGCCTGCAACAATAATAATGGGAGTTGAATTTCTTTTGGAAACATTATAATTTGCAGTTTTCAATACCCATTATTTATTTGTAAGCTTTGCTTAATATTTACTGCTCTGTCTCTCCTTAGAAAACACACATGTAGTATTCAAATAATGCATTTGGAAAGGCCCTTTCTTCTATTTTTAGTCCGTACTGAAATGAAAACAATGGAATAGTGATTTTAAGGATCATCATTGAACAAATAATACATGGTGGTCGACGAATACTCTATTTCGTTACCCAATACAGATTTTAAAACTAATTTGTCTAATATGCGACATCATCATCATCATACTTACCACCATTTAAGATGCATCATTGCTCGTATAAGCAGCGAGAAATTTATTTCAAAAGAGACAAAATTGGCCATATTAAGACTACATATTTTGGATACGTCTATTTGATATCTAACAAATTGTTCAATAATAATTGAACATAAATGTTTGGACTAAACTAGAAACGAGTTGTCTAGTAGTTTGTGCATAACTTATGGATTGTGATTTTGATGATAATCGAGTGGCATTGCTTGGTAAAAGGAAAGAGTTAATTAATTCACAATTCAAAGCAAAGCAGGTCTTAATAATTGATCGAGGCAAACACTCAGTCTGGGCCTGGGGGATTTGTACAGAATAGTTAGATTACGGACCAACAGTTTAAGCTGTGGTTGATTTGATTGCATCAGTAATTCAACACATCAATACGGCCTATGGTCCTATAGCTCATGTGGCTTGCTTATCCCTCTGCAAAAACCCAATAATAATAAAATGGGTTTCTATATTTCAAAGAGTGGGGTCCAACAACCCAATAAAAACCCACACCAATCCATCCACAATTTGATTACAAAACCCAATGTCCAATGTCCAGATATAAGTGGTGAAGGAAAGTCGAGCCAAGCCTTCAAGAATATATTTGCAATACATTTGTTCCAGTTCCGCTGAAGATCAGATGGGGAGAACACATACAAATAAGAGAAGAAAAATTAACAGATGTGAATTATAATGTACAGCATTAGGTACAGAAGCTAAAGAGACCCTTTTGAGACATGGAGAGCTCCCAAAACTGACTCCCATCTAAAAATCTTAGATGTCTATGTTTGGTACTTTTCTATTTATATTATTGAATGAAATATTTTAACAGAATCACATTATCATGCAAGAAGAGTAGAGTAGCAAGCCTAATGACCGTTCTTTCCTTTTGAGGAGAAGAATCTACTAAATCCTCGAGCTTGTTTCTCTGGAGTTGGAGCGGAAGAGGATGAAGAGGAGCTCGACTTGGTTGGCCTGTGTTTTGGTTGTTGTTTTGAATTGATAGGGGATCTCATGAAGCTTCCTCCTTCACTATCAGAAGCGCTACAAGGGGATTCTGCCCCCACTACGTGTGCCATCGCAGAAGCGGCTGTATCCATTTCAGACCGGTCCAGGTCCAGCAGATTGGTGCCACTTTTAGACGGTTCATCCTCAGGAAACTCTTCACCTCTTTGACTTCTCTCGCTGAATGGAGATCCAACAAAGTCTGGTTGGGGGCGCAGAGATTTCAACTGCTTGCTAAGAAGAAAAATTGTTTCTTGACATTCGGCCAACTTCTCTGCAGCAGCAGCCAACTCTATCTCCTAATGTAACAAAAGAATTTCCGAGTTCAATACTAGAAAGTTCAAAAACTATTTCATTACTCCACAATTAAAACAAGCTATTCCTCAACGATATTTGTAGATAACATTTAGGAATGAACACACAGCGCACAGCAAAATATTGCAACAGTGTTTCCAGAAAAGCTTCGATGAACAAGTGCTTTTCTTTCACGCACGTTCGTTACTGGATTATGTTGTAATGGAAATAATTCAAGAGCATTTCAAGGGGAAAAGCAATTTAAAGAAAGGAATTCACCTGGCTCTTCTGGGGATCACTATCAATTGCCGAAGAACAAATGGCACAAACCTCGTTCCTGCAACATAGGAGACAAAGGAGATGAAAATCTGAATTGGTGCACTAAAAAGAAAACGATTAAATATCCAATAAAAGCAGGCACGACAGATAATTGGATTGTAAAATTTAGGACAGGCATATTGATCTCCATCACCGAACATTTTGCATGTATATAGGCAGCCTTCGCTCATGGCAACAAAGAAAACAAGACCAACCTCTGTAGTTGCTCTTGGAGCTCCCTGCACTTGGACAAAGCTTCGTGATGATTCCTCTTCTCATCTTGAAGTTCATTGTCCAAAGCTTCAGATTTAGCTCGCAAAAGATTTAGCTCAGTTTCCAAATCCTCTGCCCGTGCTTCAAGTGACCTGTATGACTCTGCCATACATTTCAGCTGTGTTTCTGATAAGCTGTTTGATTTTTGAGCAAAAGCCAACTGTGATCTAGATTCTGCTAGCAGCTGCTCTGTTTCCTGCAGTTTTCGCTTTGTTGCCTCAAGATCCTCTGAAGATCTTGCTAAATCCTTTGACAGGTTCTCCTTGGCTAATTTTAGCTCTTCAATGTCCTCTAACAAGAGCTTGGGCGATCTGGAATTTGATTCATAGCCGGACACTAGATTTCCATCACACGGAACTTCAAGATCTGAAGTGGGACTAGAGATATGGGAACAACCGTTTGTATATCTTTCTTCCAGTGAATCGTTTTGGATAACCTTGTGCTCTGGTAAAGCTACCTTATCTATGCAATCAGGACTGTTAGCATCTCCATCAGTATCCTTGCATCCAGTGAAACTAAATCTGAGCTCACTGGCTTCAAATAAAACATGAGAAAGAACAATAACAAAATCCACCAAACTTGTGTTTGCAAACACAATTTTATTAAAGGTGGCAGAGAATTCCTCAATCTTTTTACCCAATCCATGCCCATCTGGAGATAATGTATCATGAACTCTCGAAGCTTCCTTCCCAAGGAACAGCACAAATTCATGGATTTGAGAGACGGCAGCTTCCAAGTCTACGCTCATAGGCTGATTATGTCTAGCAGACTGGGATAAAGCAATTTCTCTTTCTACTCCTAAACCAGCATCGTCAGGATTGGCTTGCCTATCACATGTCATGTCAGGGCACTGCACTTCTTCAGAAGCACAGTTCAAACAACTGATAGTGGGTTGCTGAAGTGCATCATGGGCATCTTGCACAATGCATTTAATATCCTCCAAAATTTTGCCTGTATCTGCGTCCTTTGAGATAGACTCAAAAATCATGGATATTCTTGATCGGAGTTTCATCAAAGGCAATCCATCATGATCAAGTTCAGCTGTCTCAGTTGATAAATCAACAGTAGAAGATACAACATTTGTAGATGGACTTAAATACAGATGCTGTTCGGACTGGATATTGTTGGAATCATGGTGTACAACTTCAGAGGCCACGGTGTTTGAATTACCTGAAGCAGGGATGGGTTCATTTGACTCATTCGATAGGCATGCTAATTTCTCCATTTCCAAAAAGTCATCCATGAGCTCCAAGTGACTTCCACTTTCGGTGTTATTTAATTTCTCATTCCTCTTCTCCCTAAATTGTGAAATGTCAGAGATTGCTGCTATGGATAAAGAATCTGCACAACTCTGACCATCTTCATTTCCATCTTCAGACATTGAGGTCAAACTGGGAGGATGGCTTGTGTTTTGGCATGAAAAGCCTTCGGCAGTGAACTGAACAACAGATTTGGGGGAGCTCCTTTGGTGATTGCCATTTTGAAGCTGCGCCTCCAAATTTTGAAGCTTACTAGCCGTCTTGGCACACATACTCCTGGAAGTCTGTAATTCGCTGTTACGCTTGGCCAAAGCCTCTTTAAGCATCTTTGTTTCCTCCTCCATGGCTAAAAATCGTTCTGTGAGGAACTCATTCTCCTTCTGGAATTTCTGTGCATTATCAAGGGAAAAGTCAGGTATGGATGGCATATGTGGGGTTGGAGGCCTACCAGGTGACTTCCTCACTCGGGTGTCTCCAAATTCCCGGCCTAAACTTTCGACCTCTAGCTTCATTTGAGCAAGAGCCGCAGGACCAGGCAATTTCTTCCGCACAAGACCACGTAATCTTTGACATTCTGCTTCCAGCTTTGTTATTTTCTTAACACCTTCCATGTGTTGCTTATTGGCTGCTTCAGCAGACCTCATGCTCATATTCTTTTCTTCATTGCGAATTTCTAGCTCTTTGGATACTATGTGTAGTTCGTATTTAAGTGAATTTATTTCTCTTTCGCATGATTCAATGTTGCCCTTCAACATCTCAATTTCAGCCTCAGCTTGTGACTTTTCTTCACTTATTTTAATCAGCATGTTGGAACGTTCTTGTAATGACCTTGAAAGTGCAGCACTTTCAGCAGCAGACCTAAGAAGTTCTTGGTCTAAGTCTGCCATCTTTGATTCCAACTCAAGTTTAATTTTGTCCCACTGTTTAGTTTTGGTGAAAATAACTTCTTGCAATTTATGTTCATGTTCTTCTTTCAGATTTCTTATCTGTCTCATGCATTCCTTCAGAGCACCATCCAAATGTGACGCCCTATCTTCAGCAGTGAGCTTGGACAGTGTCACAGTCTCTAGATGATTTTTTAACGCCAGAGCTTCTGCTTCAGCTTTCTCCCAACCTGTAGGAAGGAGTTGGTTTGTAGCGATGTATCCAGAATGAGCAGAAAATTCCAATCACCTAAAGCTTAACAGTAAAAAGATTCCTATCCAATATTACAGCAGAAGATATAATTTTACCTGAGACAGCTTCCTCAGCAACTTTAGCATGCTGTTTGACGAGGTTGTCCTTGGTAGTCATCTCTGAGTGTGCAGCAGATAGTTTCTCATTAAGATCTTTAATCTCACCTTCCAGGGTGTGAATTTGTTCATCACGAGTTTTCACTTCGTCCTCCAAACTGGTAAGATGTGAATACGTCTCAACAGAGATTTGTACATAACTTGGTTTTTTAAACCCATCCTGTGAGAGAGAGAGAAAATCAAGTTAGTAAAAATAAAATGTTATTGCAAATTCAAATCCCACCGCCACTACCTAACTTTTAAGAGAAGAAATTAATTTTTGGTAAGAACAGTACTCCTGAACAACCCAGTAAACAGTAAAGGATTTTTTTTTTTTTAAATTGGGGGGTGGGGGGGATTAGTTATACAAAATACCTGATCACCCTGACTTCCAGCCGATTCTGATGTAGTATTGGCCTTCTCTGCTGTCTTCTCAGATGATTTCTTCTTCCAGGGCCAACCTCGTCGGTCCATTACAGGCTGCAAAAATTGCAGTCAGAACAGGTAAATTAATTGGTTATGGACGGGAAAGAATCAACCACTCTGAAGCACTAAACCAAGATTCAGACAAAATTACAGTCCCAAACTTCTAATGGCATCATCACTTAGAGGCTACTGCCAGAGGAATTACTTAATTCTGATTTTTCTGAAGTGTTACTTATACTTTCTGTGACACAGCACGCCGATGGCGTATGCCGTATGGGATGTGAAAGATTTAAAACAAAACTCACAGTTTCCAGGAAATGGAAAGCCCAAATCAGCTAGGTCAAATAAGGGTAGTGGGCACAGATTAAGGGAAGCAACCGCGCACCTTTTTGCAGGTATCAAATGATGAAAATATAAGGTTCCAAAAATGGAAATCCATTTCTTTATGCCCACATTTTTAGCAACAAAACAGACCACATCCAAACGCTATGTAATTGCTATTTATGAGAGACAAACAACACCGAGATAAAAAGTAGCTACCCGGAAACACCAGAACGGGAAGAAATTTAAAGGACGGCAGTTAGAAATTCCACCACTCACCTCCCGAAAGCTAAACCATAGTTCTATAGGAGAAATTTAGTGGAATAGTCCATAAATAAGTTCGATGGCTGAAAATGATACAGATAAACATGCATGTTAACGATGCTTAACTCTTAACCATCTATTTGGCAAAGGAACCATCGAGATCTGAGCAGAGAACCATTGCCAAACGAAGATCATTGACTCCAGAAGATAATTGATGTCTATTGGAGATAATGTAGAATTATTTTACTAAAGAAAAAGGAAAAGAGGAGAGTAGACTAATTTACCCACACTAGGTAGAAGGAACAATGTTCTTAGGCAAAGCGAGATCCAAATTAATTAGAACAATGTTCGGAAACAGTAAAATGCAAATTGAAGCAGTTACGAATATCCAACCAATATACACGGCGAAAAATGCACCGATACCACGGCATGAAAAAGACGGTTATCAGAATTGCAGGTGGAAATTGAAATCCCTGTGTGCGAAACCAAATTAAAAGAAAAAACAAAAAGTGGAAGAAGTTACCGACAGAAGAAAAATTTTCCATAGAAGAAAAAATCAAGAAGCAAAGAAACATCAAATTCAAGGAAGAAAGAACTCGAAAAAGAAAAACAGCGCGATTGCGAGGACGGCACAAATTAGTCAAACAGCCGCTCCCTCATCCGAATTCCAAACCGGAAAACACACACAAGAAAAAGCTTGAGAAGAAAGCAACAGTAGCAGAGGAAATGTAAAAGGACCGAAAATCGACTCACCGAAAGAAATGCAGCTTGGAAGAAGAAATATCAGATAGGAACAGGAACACTGGACTGGGTTGGCAGTAGGAATAGTGAAAGTGTGAAAGTAGAGAAAGCGAAGCAGATGAAATTCCGGCAATGAAGATCCAGAGTGAGGATTCGTCGATCGCAGCCACCGGCGCACGGCGGCGATGGCGATGGCGGAGGTGGAGGTGGAGGTGGGTGAGAGAGATGAAATGAAAAATATTCGGACTCGGTGTGTCCACTAAAAAAAGCCAGGACGTTGGAAAAGCTCCAAAACCATCTCCTTTTTTAAATTTTATTCTCAAAGTTATTTGAAATAAAATTTTCCTTTTTATATCAAATAAATAAATGTATTTGATTTGATTTGCAGAAGAAGAAGAAGAAGAAGAAGAATTTTAATTGCGGTGTGACGGATTTGACCATGAGAGAAGGGCATAATGGCGGATAAGTCCCTGGTTTGCAGAAGAAGCTACAGCTGAGCTGTATCCGATAGTTCGCAAAGTTGGATTTGTTAATATTTACATTACACTGCCACTCCCCACTATGGACCACCGTCACTCCCTCACCCTCACCCTCACTACAGCTCATCTCTTTCGGCCACAATCCCCTACACCCGCATTTACGCTCAGCCCCACCCCATCACAGCCGTCCATTCCCATCATCACCCACCACCCGCATTTTCCGCTTTGCTCTTGATGCGTTGATCACAGATGTAGGGCGGTGATTAAAAGCTGCGTCGACTGGATTATACGTGTCTGACAATATATCCAAAATTAGCTGTAATTAATTAACGCCTTTGTGTTCTTTTTTTTTCTTTTAGTTTTTGCACAGTTGTTGTAGTAATTAATAATATGTGTGTCGATTAAGCAATTTAATTTATACAAAGAAAGTGATTGGTGGGAAATTTAATTCGTTTTTTGTATGTTCTTACTATTTTTCATTTCGAATTTAATTCTTTTGGTTTTTCTTATTGGATCTGAAAATGAGAGTTTTCATTTTCACGATACTGTAAAATTTGTTGTCGAACAAGTCCCCATAATACGTACGCCTTCTTTTTTTCTCCTTTCTATGGTTTCAAATTTTAAATTCCTTGTTACCAACTATTTCATATTTTAGATTTATCTATTAAAGAATTTACCTACCATTTTTTGTTTTCAATTCCATTATTTACATATTAATTTTCTCATCGAGTTTTCATCATTGCCGAGCATTAAATTTTACTGACATGATTCCATCCACAATAAATACACAAACCTTAATTAGTCATTGTGTATAGAGAATTGATTCAGTGAAAGTTGTATTGATTAATGATTAAATCGATACCTTACCAAAATATATCATTTTCTAATTCCTACACAATCATTTTATCTTGATGTATGTTCGCAGTAAATATTTAATTGAAAAACCCAATTCATATAGTTCATAGAGAATGACATTTAAGAATTTTAAAATATCAAAAACTAAAACGAAAAATAACACATGCATTAAAAGAAAATGTACGTTTGCTATTTTGCGAAATCAAAATCTTGACCATGGAATAGTTGGATTTTGTTAAAAATAAGCCTGAAATTATTTGGGGTAAGAAGCCTATTTTGGGAAATGCACTACACCAGTATTATTTTCTCCACAAGAAACTGTGATTCTTAAATTAATTTCCGATATTAATTTAGTTGACCTAAAAATACATTTCTGCGTGTTCACGTGTTCCTCTTCTGATTGTACTCATTGTCATTTTTGTTTAAACATTGCCAAGCTTTTAATAGCTGCCACAAAATTAATTTCAATTTTTCTGTGAATCTGTTTATATCCATGGGAAATGGAGAACATAGGGAAGTAGCGACTTCCTTCTTTCTTTTTTTATTCTTTCAATTAATTTATTTAACAGTAGAATCGTCTCAAACTTTTGAAATTCACTTAAAAAGTTTAAATAAATACTATCCTTTATATTTCAACAACTCAATTTTATAATTTATAATTTAATACTATTACGAAAAAAAATCAATTTTTAGTACGTAACAATTTAGTCTAAATTTTATTTATGATCGATAATATATCTCGATTGCAACTATTAAATCGTAACAAATTCAAATGAAATTTACTTTGTAATAATTAAAGGATTTAGAGTTCATGGAATAAATTAAACGTGCTTTAAACCTAAAATTGATAACATAAAGGGCAAAAGTTATATTATATTTTGATTTTGACCCCGAAAATATCAACTTGACCCTAATAATTGGGAAATATTTTAATTTAGTTATCGTAATTCAGTTTAGTAAGCTCAACAAAGTTGCATTAAATATAAAAGCAAGAGATGAAAACGATGATTTAATAAAATAAAGAAAGGAAAAAAAAAACAAGTGGGGAATAGGTGGATGGAGTTGGAGCGAAGTGATTTGGAATTGGATTAATACTTCTTAGAAACGCAACTGAATGTTTGAAAAAAAAAACTTGTGTTCTACTCCAGCTCCATCTTCAGCCTCTCAGCCCCGTCTTGTTCTTCTTAAACAAATTTCAGGCCCTAAATGGCAATGACCACGTTTGAAGCAAGAAATTCCTTTTTATTTTTATTTTCCTCCCACTTGGTAAAGTAAAGCAAGATTAAAAGACAACAAACCAAATCTGGATGAAAGACGAGATCGAAGAATCAAGGTCAACGAGTGGACACTATTTGTAGGCTCAACTTACAGCTGACCTGGTCGGTGCGGCTAACCACTCGTCAATTGCTTTGCTCCATTTAGTTGAGCTACAAAACCATCTTCAATTGGTTGTTTGACTTGAACAACGTTAGTCACATACCTATTAATTCAGAGTCGATACAACTGCAATAGAGAAGATATCTTATTAAATCTAGATACGTTATTGATTTTAAGTTTTCTTACCCCTATAAATAAAGGGAGCAACATCAGACTTTAAAAAATCCTACTTTAGTTAATCTTCAGGAAAAAAAAAAAAAGAAAAAAACTATTTTAACTTAATATGAGAGTACGTGTAGTTAGCATCACATTTGTGTGTTGTTCTATTTGTTTTGCCGGGGTTGATTTGGTTCAAATTTGACAATGCAGTTAATCTAAATTTACTCATGTTTGTGTATTGGCTCACTAATTATTCACACACACCTCCCTCTCCGAAATTAATAAGAAAAAGAAAAATCGAAGCTCCCTTGGGAAGTTTAATTTAATAGGGCCAAGCTCCAAGTCTACGGGGCCACATCTTTTTTAAAATTTTTTTATTACCCAATTAAAACGGATTACCCTTTAAAAAGTGGTAAGCGCTAATCAGCCCATTCAGGCAAAGGCCTCAAAAAACTAAGATATTAATTACGCAAAATAAAGAAAAGAGTTATTTTTTAATCCACTTTACAGCACTTGCCACGAATACGATGGAGAGAGATTATGTGTATGGTAATTGGAAGATAAATCTAAGCAGAGGACAAAACAAAAGGAGGAATAGTTTAGGTTACAGAGAAATAAAAATAAATAATTAGAGAGTAAAATTGGAGGAGCCTTGTCGTTTTCCACTACCAGTAAAAAGCCAATTTGTTGCAGAATTCTTTTAATTTCTGAAAATTACTTAGTTTGCTCAAACATTTTATTTATTTGCAGGGGAGATTGATTCCACAAAGCATTGAAATTACGTATTCATGAGGCGCGCATTGGGCATTGGGTAAGGGCTGAAGTTGAACGGCCATTTTTTTTTTATCCGAATCGTCGCAAATAAAATACGATGTCGTTTGGTATTATTTTGTAATTTTGTTGGTTTTCGACATTCGTATAATTAAATAAATAAACAATTATTACGATTTTATGATAGGAGCCAGAAAGTCAAAAACTGCATGGCACTGTTTGACGACAGAGTAAGGATTTAAAGGCCTCGACACACGAGACATCCTGGACACGACAACAGCTTATTTAACTTCCCTTCTTCTCATGCCATGCTATGCTATATTTTCTAAATTATTGAATTTCTTTTTTCTGGGAGTTATACATCATTATCTTTTATAAAATAATTAGATTTTCTCAACAGTCTTTAAATTATTGTTCAACTGAATTTTTCAATTATAAACATTACTTATCGATTTTGTCTATTCAACAAGTAATTGACTTACAACCCTTTCTTTTTTTTCTCTTGACAAACGAGATATATATATATATATATATATATATATATATATATCAAGGGAGAAAAATGTTTTTAATATATACTTGTTTTGGTTTATATATATATATATATATATATATAGGAGTAGGGTATATTCCTTAAAAAGACTACATCTCTTGGGTGAAATTATGCATCTTCCTTCTAGAAGCTAAATTTGTAGGCTATTGATCTACCTATGACCCTATACTAAAATACATAGTGGACTATGTTTTTAGATAGTTTATTTCACCTAATATTCCAATCGATAACCAGATAATAAAATTTATGCATCCTCAATTAAATTTCTATATCACATAGAGAAAACAACAAATCAGATCGTTGGAACTAAAAAAAAGTTTTTCTGTTTTATACATGACTTTTTTTTTTTTAGCTTAACAGTTAGTTTTCCATGTCATTGTTGTATTTAATAAAAATATTGAACGGGGAAGTAGGAAAAACTTGCAAGAAGTTGATCGCAATGTAGTGAGTTTGTCAAACATTATTTGCTATCAAAAGTCCTATTAAATTTAATACGCAGTCCATGCATATATCAACTAATTTCATAAATACTATTTATTCTTAGAATTAGATAACAATTCTTCTATTAGTGGTATCATGCCTATTTATGGTTGGAAAAAGTTACCCAATGTTTAAAGTTGTACAAACGCCTAATAATTATAACATTATCATAATCGAGGGAAGGATAATAACCTTTTTCAAAAACAAAAAGGAAGAAGGATAATAAGATTTGTAGATTGTGATATGAAATAGGGATATTTGTTTGGGAGACAAAAACAATTTTAGTTTGCATAAAATAAAAGATTTTTTTTTTTACAACATGTGATATGGGTAGAAACAAAGCATGTCAATTTGAAGGAATACGTCCGCCTATAATCAGTTCTAGAACTCAACACATATGTCTCATTTAAACATTAGAAATAATAATTGATATAAATTTCATAGTATGCTAGATATATATTTGTAGTCATCAATATTTTAGTACTTCTACTTGTCTGTTACTTAAAAATTTCAATTTAGCATCTTACGATGGAATATATACACTTTTAAAATAAAAATTTAATTGAATAATATTTAAAGGTATGTATTCAGTATATAATTTGAGTGTGAAGGTGGGAAGAAGGAAATAAAAAGGAAAATGGAAGAGAGGGGTGCATTGATAGGAGGATGGAAACGGATCCAGGGGAAGATAGAATGTATGTTGGAAAATGGAGGAGGGAGAGGGCGTAGGGTAATTAGAGTGGATGCGACCGCGTGGGAACCATAAGAAAAGAGAGTGGGGCCCAGCCCAGTGGAGCAGAGCAGTGGAGAGGAGCGTTGAGTTGGGGCCCACGCCCCACCCCCGTCAAAAACATCAACAGGCAACGCCCTCGCCTTAGCATTCGATGAGATGAAAAAGCGGACACGTGGCCCCCACTTTGCCCACACGTTTCAGTGCCTGCCACCTACCATTTTTCTTACTTCCTGGGAGTGCCCTATTTTTATTTTTATTAAAAATAAAAACTGCGCGGGCGCGGGGTTAAGTATTTTTACACGTGTCAAAGAAAGCGACCACGTTTCGTCACGTCCTCGACGGCTCGCTTCCGCTTTTATTATCGAAGTTGACAGCGTCGGCCGTCGCCCCTCGCCAGTCGGCACACCCCTCCCAAACGCACCGCTTCGCCCTCAACCCTCACTTCAAAAAATATATATAATACCTATACATATCAATAGACTTAATAGGTCTCTAACTTTTTCTTCCACGGCAATATATTAGACATAAAATAAGAAATTCATAATTTATTAGATACAATATTAAGAGCCAATCAATTGATAGACAGGACATAAAATTTGAAGCTTAAAGATCATGTACATCATTTTTAAAATTTAATAATATATATTAGACACAATTTTAATAACTATCAGATAAAATCTGTACTTTAAACTAATATTATTATCACTCGTCAAAGGGATAACAATAAGTTAATTGGTAATTAACTTAGACATTTTGAGATGTTTAACTATTGACATTGCGTAAGTGAATGCAAACAAAGTTCCACATTGACTAGAAAAGAACATGACCAATAATATATAGATGATGACAGTTATGAAGCTTTTTGGTTGCGACGCCCTAGAGTACTCCGATATCGTTGTCCTTAACAATAACAAAATAAAAATAAGGAGACTACATCCAAGCTATTAAGAAAATTATACATTCTTAAATAGTAATTTATTTTTGAATTGAGAAGAATGGATTTTTATCTAACAACCCCAAGATGAATCAACTATAACAATTTGTTGTTTCCCTAATTATGTACATGTATGGTTAATGTGGGTTTATCATACGCATAAAATGTTTTAACAAAAGTCAATGAAAGAATATTAAGCAAGCACATAAATAAAGAAATAGAAGGGTGGGATTGAGTTGAGTTTTGAGAATCCTTAAATAAGGATTAAGGGTGTGTTTGGATGTATGTCATTATCCAAGAAAAGGCCAAGAGAGTCAAAAGCAATTGAAAAGAAAGCACCAATAACTCTATAGTACCAAATAGAAAGAACAAGCTAACCACCAAACCCAATTATGGATGGCTAATCAACTTTAATTATGTATTAATTAACTGCCAAAGTGTCATTTCAGGTATAATAATAAAAATTATTCATGTCAAAATACCATTTTAAAAATTAAATGTTGTATATTACATTACATTACATTACAACAATAGAAATCCCATCATGTTTTATTTCTATGTCCTCCCCCACTTGGTTGTCCATTCCAAATTCTTCTCACCCGGTCATTTTTGCCCCTCTTTCAAATCAACTAACTTAACAATCACATAAAAACATAGATCTAACTTAATTATAACATCTTCATATGCATTATTCATCCTTTCCTACCTTTGATTCTGTTTTGCAACATTTATTCAATGTTTGTCTTTTTCACATGAATTTTTAAACATTAATATATGCAGGTTTGATGTATCAAAATAATTTCGATGATCAAGTAGTTAGGTGCGACTCCGGTACAAAAATCCAACATAGCTTATGTATAGTTGTGCATATGAATAGTACCTAACTTCAAGGTGGTTATGAAGTTCATTATTTAAAGGTGGAGTTTTGAATTTTGATGGTTGTTCAATGAGACTGGATCAATTCTGGACTAAATTAGATATGAAACAAGCTGTTACGAAATAATTTGATGGTGTTGATTGGTTCAGCAAAGTTCTAAGCCTAAGTTGAGGAGATTATATATTCAATGGTAGAGCGAGATAATTGTATCGAGAAAAGCTATCATGCAGGGACATGCAACCATTTCTTTACGAAGTATTTCGAACTAGCAATAATTGAGCATAACCATACTATTCAAGTATCCCTCCACACCTTATTTATTGAGCTACAACAACGAAATTATGATGTCACGTGAAGGATAAGTAGGTGTGAAGAGCGAATTTTTAATGTTAAAGAAGACATATATTAGATGTTAGATCTACTAAAGTTGTACTGGAACTGATATATAAGGTATTGTTTACTATAAGTGAATATAGAACAAATAGATCCAATGCTATATGGCGAGATATATAAAGATTTTTTTTGTTCTTTTGTTACAAATATATTTACTCATTTTCCAAATTCAGAAGATGGTGAATAAATTAAATTCATCCAAGGATGAAATAAAATTAATGAAAATTTTTTGTAGATTAATTTGTCTGTCTGATATTATATTACTGTGTGAGAAAAACCGAGAAAAAGAAAGTATGAGAGACAAGCTATTTCATTTCCAAAAGGAAAGAACAAAAGATGATAAAAATAGAGACAAGCTATTCACTATTCAAAGTCAACTTCCCGATCCACCTAATCACAATATATCAGCAAAAAGCAAAACCACTTTATTTTCTTCATACAATTACAAAAATACTATTTTCCTTGTAAACAAAGCTTTTAAAACTGTGTTGGTCTGTTTAAAATAATTTGGATTTTCTGATATTTCAGACTTTTTAACTTCTAATTTTTAAGTACATCCACATGTGGAGGTGGGATGACTTTTTAAATTTTATTTTCAATGGTATTTTACATAAATATTTCTACACACTGACCCTCTCTTTTAAATAAATAATTTCAGTAATATTTTAGATAAATATTATCACTTAAAATCTACTATTTACAAATATGACATACACAATATTATTTTCTAATATTTCAATATACTTCAGTTAATCTATTCTATAGCATTATTATGAAATAACATACCAACCATAATAAAAATATATGTATTCACGAATTAAATAGGTAAAAGTTGAACCATCCCATTATAAACACAATTAGACTTGGTCTAAAAATAGCAACGATTAAGCACAAATTTTTTAATCTCTTGATAAAGATGGTTGAGGAGAGAAGGATTAGAATAATAATTCAAAATTAATACCCTAAAAATGTCATAGGGTACAATTAGGTAGTTGCCGTGGGCGTATAATTACAAAAATATTGATGTCTTATAAATATTAACCATTATTGTAATAATGTTTTAGGGGAATTGATGATGCATAGCACATACTAACAGTCTAACACTATATAGCTGTGAAATTACGGAAAAGGTTATAAAGAAGGGATGGGATGCTTCCTAAGTGGCTTATTATGAAGAGTAATTTCCATTTTTGCCATTGCCAGCCACTATACGCAATACTTCCTCGACACGTGGCCTTATCTTTCTAGAGGTATTACATCCGTCTCTCAATTTTTATTACATTGGTTAAATTTTATAAATAAGCTTTTGGTATTATAATAGATACTTGACATAAAGTCTTGTTTCAATTATAAAACATAAAACCTCTGTACGTCACATCACTTATTAATAATAGAAATTCAATGTGCATTTAATAAAAATTGAAAATAACCAAATGAATGAGAAATGATATTTTGAAGATCAAAATGTAAAAGTATATTTAAAACAATATATATATATTTTGTTAGTTATGTGACATGAATTGCAATTTGGGGGCGGAGGGTGATAATTTTATGGTATAATAATACATTATAAATAATCAAGAAAGTATGAAAAGAAGTGCAAGTGAGGCAAACGTGGTCGTTTAGTAATTTGCATTTTTTTTTTTTGAATTTTTAATTTTTAAAAGAGTAAGTTGGCGGCACATGCAATATAAAAAATACAAATAAACAACATATGATATATGAAAAGGCGTGTTTGATATTTTTATATATCTTTTCAATTTCAGTAATACCCAGAGACCTTTTTATTGAAACAAAAAGTGACATAATATTAATTAATTTCAACATTTTATTATATAGTTTTTATTTGTTGATAGTTTTGTTGGGTCTCTTCTTTTATATCCCTAATGTGACTTCTCATCAAATTAAAAGTCTAAAATAATATATCTCCGAATATTTTTCCCATCACATCTCTAGCTATTATGTTCAATTTCACACTCAATTGGGTCACTTTTTTTTTTTAATGTATTTACACATTTGATTTGGGATTCAGATATGGAAAACAGGAATGATTTTAATTTTAAATGATTGGAGATAAATTGGGCATATCATATAATATAATAAGCTTGTGACTTGAAACCAAAGAATGATTTTGAGATTGCTTTAAGGATAAGTGAGAGACATCCTTGAGTTTTTTAGGCCAAAAAGATAATGGGGATAGAGCCTTTTTTTAATAATAATAATAACAATAATAACTATAAATCTTTAAATATTGTTGGGTTTCATCTCTCTGTCTTCGTTTATTTTTATTATTTTATATTTTTAATGATAAATTTGAGGGCTTTACTTTGTTGGGAAGTAAGAATTTTTCATTTATGGGTTTTTGGTTAAAAGAATAAAAAAAAAATGATACAACGAAATTATACGCCTTGGGGGACCCACGCGGTTGTATGAGACAGCTTGAATCCACAGCTCTTTTTTCAACACAAACAAAACACCTCATTCTTCCATCCAATGCCTGAGAATTAATGGTGATTTTTTGTATTTTTTGTTTTTTGATTTCTTTTTTAAATATCTCTCATTGGATTCTATTTGTTTGCCTTTGGAAATTGGAACTTCTTTAACCCAATTCCACTTTTTTCTCTCTCTCTCTTTTTCATCCTTCAATGGCGATCTCATTCTATACCTTTTTCTTTTCATATTATTATATTAACTGTTCCTTGGACTTTAATGGTAAAGAATCAACAGCTTGAGTGCAATGCAATACATTATTCTACCCAAAACATTAAAAGAGAGAAAAAGAAAAACTAATTTCCAAATTAATAGTAAGAAAAATAAAACACAATTTTATGGGTCGATTTTGTTTAGATGGAGTTGAAAGCCAAGGCTAAAGAAGTAATTTAACCGAAAAAAAAGTCAATAAAGAAAAGAAAAATCTATTATTTCATATGCATTTTGTTTCATGATTTCCGAGCAAAATGGGTAGCAAAAAAAAAAAAAAAGTGTAAATTCATTCTTGTTGAAATTGCACAAAAAAGGGAAAAGAATTATAGAGGAAAAAAAAAGTGTGTCGGTGTTCAATCTCAATCGTAAGACTCCTATGAATGGTCCTTTTATGATATATAAAAAAAATGGACCCTAAATCTAAAATCTAAATCAGATGTAAAAATTGGCTTCTCTCTCTCTCTCTCTCTTCCAAGTTAATGGTTATCCAGGGCTTGGATTAGACAAAAACCAAAACTTGAGTGAACTGGGCCACAATCTAAATTGGATTATAAATAGGCCTTAAATTCATCTGGGCCCTTCATGACATCAACTTCAAAAGCCATTGCCTTTTACACATTAAAATTTAAAATTATTATGTATCGTAGAGCTTATAAAAATTGATTCAAAATCCTAATGAAACTGTGGTAACCCATCATTATCCCACTCGATAATCAAACATTAAAGGAAAAAAGTATATAGTTGAATTTGGAGTATCTTAGCGTCCATGATGGACAATTATTACCTATAATTAATCAATCTTTCTTTTTCTGAAATTTTATTTGTCTTTTTTCTGCTACCTTCAACAAATTATCAGAACCGACAGAAATAAAAATTTTATGGAGGGATGAGTGCTTTTCTGAGGGGTAAATGTGGTTGATTGATCGGGGTTCTTTTATTTGTTTAATTTTGATGTATATGTATAGTTTGGTTTCATTCAAATAAAATACATACATATATAAGGTACTAGATTTGGAGGGGATCGAAATGATTGCCAAAACAATGAATTGAATTGAAGGAGAGAAAAAATGTACACACATTTATATAGTGCAAAGTAGAGGGTGGTCCAAAATAAAGATTTGTTTGTTTGTGGTATAATAACAAGAAAACAAAAAACACAAAACTCTCTTTTCATTTCTCTCCCCCTCTGTGTGTAGAAATTGAAAGTTTTGAGTTATTGCAGAAACAGAAGGCTGAAGGCTCTCATTATTGTTGTCGTTTCGGTTGTTTTTTGTTTTTGTTTTGTTAGAGTGGGGTGCCGTTTCACCGCTGCTTTAAAACCTGCAATTTTGGGAAGCCACAGTGCCAAACGGCATGCAGCCTTTAAGGGTTCACATTCATATAACGAGGAATGGTATAATATTATCTACTTTGAAGAGAATATTGAAAAAAGAGAGAACATAGAGAACAACTAGAGTTTCATTGATAAAATTACATAATAGATACTGATTTTTTTCTCTCCAATATTGGGGAGTTTAATACGATATTGATGTGGCGAATAGTGGATATCCATACTCTGGTAATAGTTAAGTTTTTTGGGTAATTAATAAGTTAGTTGAAGGAGGAGGAGATTAAAGAGTGTATTTTGGGGGAGGGAAAAAGAAGGGGATAGTGTGGGAAAAATGAGTGAAGTTTGGTGTTTAAATACACAGACAATGGTGTCTCCAACAACCAGCAGTGTGATTAAGGGTGTCTATTGTCTGATTTAGACTTGTCTTTTTCTTTTTATTTATTTGTTCACTCTATTGGCCTATTTTTGAGCCCCTAAAACGCACCTTTTGGGCAAGGCTTTGGAATGATAGTTAATAGTTAGATTCTTCCTACGGCTCCTCCTTTCAACTTCAACCTACCAAAACTTATCAACTCAATTCCTTTTCTTTCTTCAAAAGAAACTGATGGACTAATTAACATATTTCAAGACAGTTGGAGTTGAGGAAGCCGTGGCTTCTGTAGGATACGTTCGAGTTGGGCTTTTTGTAAGGACGGGCCGAGGCCTTTCTAAATGGGCCCATACAACAACAACAATCTAACTGAAAGAAGCCCGTGTATCGTCGGAGTAATTATTTAATGTCACTGTCCTCTTGTACTGATTTATTGTTTGTTTTTTGAGCCGAAAAAGAAAAAGAGCTGGTGATTGATTTGACTGTGGTGGAGAAAAATGAATAAATGTCAAATTTTCACATTAGTCGTTGGCCTTTGAATATTAAATATTCACATGTTACTCCACGGTCGACAGATTCTCCTTCATATGCGCCCAACTGCCGCTGTGGGCGTTTATAATCTGCCTCTCATCTGCATGCCCCAATATACATTCTCACTCCCACTCATTTTACATTTTATAAATAATAATGTATATCTCAATTTAAGTCCAACGTATAGGATGGGGTGGAGATCAAACTCGCAATCTCTTAACTATGTCAATTATCGTTGAACTATGTTCGCTTTAACGAATTCGAACTTAATCACAAAGTTAAGTTAACCCGTAAAAGTTTACCATTTTAACAAAAAAAAAAAAAAAAAAAAGTTGTGATCATGAAGTGAGTCGGTGGTGATTGATATTAGACCCACCGAGTAAAGGTACGGCAACACGACTCTGCTTCAACCGGGAAAAATCCCACGGCCCATTTTCGTACCCTTCTTCTATGGCCCATTATAATTGGGGCCCAATTCTGAACTTCCCAATAATTATGCCCATTTCATATGTCGCTCAGCATGCTCTTTTTCCTTTTCTTGGGGGAATTAAACTATCAAGTAACTTAAATTACTCTCATTAGTACCATAATTATGGTACCAAATACAAATACAGTCTTGCACTAGCCTATCAAAATTAATTCCCCACCCTAATTGAGACTAATCATGCTCCATCATCTTTAATTTTATTCCAAGATAACTACTTCAATTCTTTCAATCTCATCTTAGGGTACAAGGTCAACAAGAGATGGCCAACCATTTCTTTAATCTTCCTATCAGGACATCTCCAACTTGTATGTATCTCGTCTAGTAGTCGTTCAAGAGCATTCATCTAAACACATGGCACATGGAGAAGACTCGTAACAAAATATCTTTTCTTATAGAAGGAATGTAGGACAAATACATCAGGTCAAAGAAAAGTATATACTACTTATATATGAAAGAGTAAAGTATGGTGAATGAATTAAGCTATTCATACCACAATGTGAAGGTAAGAAACCAAGCTCCTAAAATTTTAATTTTTAACTAATCAAGAGATGACAACATCTCCAAACACAAACGTCCCTATTGTTGACGGTTATGGACAGTAATAATGCCAAATCAGTCCATCATTTTCTTTCCATAAACATAAAGGATTATAGATAATCTGGGCAATGATTTTTGTTGAGCATATTTGTATTTTTCTCCTGTGCAAATTATTATTATTCCTCAAATTTAGCATTTTCCATTTGGTGAAGGAAATTAGAGTAGAGAAAAAAAAAAAAAAGTATGAAGAAATTTAAAAATTGATTTTTAGTATTATCCCAATCCCATTGAAACGTCACACACAAAAAAGGAGTCAGGTGAAACAGAGCAGATGGGGCATCCCCATTCCCACACTTTGTAAAATTTTCCACAACAAATTACAAAGTGACGTTGTAATTGCAAATTTGGAATTTGGTCTCCCATTCAATAATTTGAAAGCAATCACTTAATTTATACAAGAAGCCCTTTGG
The DNA here is from genome assembly GCF_013281855.1 of Momordica charantia. NCBI lineage: Eukaryota > Viridiplantae > Streptophyta > Magnoliopsida > Cucurbitales > Cucurbitaceae > Momordica > Momordica charantia. Next base: position 872,773 of record NW_028275159.1, read on the forward strand.
CCGAATTAGCAAAGCAACCATTTGTTGTGTTTGTTTTCTTTTTTCTATCTTCTTCTTTCTTCTTTCTTCCTCTCCTCTGTTTTGCCCCGACTCCGACTCCGACTCCGATTCGAGCTCGGGACGACGCGGTGGAACAATGGTGTCCCTCCACCAGTTCTGCCATCTCCATAAGCATTCTCCGGAGCTAACACTCACTCCCCAATTAATCACATTACACTTTTTTTTTACCAATCTTAAAAGAAAAAACCCCAAACCCAGTTCTTGCCCTTTTTTTATATATGTGGCAAGTGACAAGTGGGGGCAAAAAAAAACCCAGATTAATTAAATTACAAGACCCGTCTCGGGTAACTCAACCGAGTCAAATCTGGATCTTTGACTCGCCCCTCCACTTTCTGCAAGATTGCTGCCAATTCCGGCGGATTCGAAAAAGGAGAAGAAAAAAACAGCGCACCAAATTACCAGATGGATTTCTCGGCCAACCCATGAAGCAGAGGTCGGGATTCCGGCCATAAATCCAGACCGGTTCTGATTCCGATGTGGCAGTATCTCTGGAAATCGTCCAGATTCCCGAACCGGCCCGAGTTGGTCGACTCGGATCTGGAGATGAACCGGATCACTTCTTCGAAGACCGACTCGTCGCAGGGGATGGCCAAGGGGCCTTGATTGGTGAACCCGTACTCCTCCTCGGCTTGGACCAGAAGTTTCTTGAAAACCGGGTGGTTCAAGTAGGTCGCCCGGACGACGAACCGCCGGCAGCTGGTTCCGACGCAGACGGCTACGTGGCCGGCGGGGACGTCGGAGGGGATGCGGTTGGCGGACATACGGGCCTTGTTGCGCCACCTTCGGAGCATTTGGCGGAGCCGGACAATGTGCCGGATTTTGCTGCATTTTCCGAATCCGGCCGACATTTTTGAAACGGAGAAATGGGGAGAAAAATGGAAGACGTCGTCGGAGTTTCAGGTTGGCGGATGATGAGTTCGGGAGTTGGGGAGTTTTGGCAGTGGGGATGGCGGAGGATTTTATAGACATCTTGTTGACGAAAATACCCCTGCTTTTGCTTTTTATTTACTACGGCCCGGCCCATACGTACTGCGTATTTTGAGACTGATCCATATTCCATAGATATATAATTCACCAAAAATAAAAATATTTCCAAAACTAAAGACTGACCTTCTAATTTCAGTCCCAAATTTAGCCTCATTTTTTTTTCCCATTTGTGCAAAAAAACTGTATTTTAGAGTAAAATAATAATGTTTTATTATTCTTTATCTCTATTCTATATGGCTTCATTTTGTAATGAGAAAATGAATTTTTTAAAATATAATTTTAGTCTTTTATGGTTCATACTAATTTTGTCTCTGTCATTAAATTGGAACAGATGATTGTTTATTATTTAACTCAAATATTATGTTTTAATTATTCTAACCTAAAATACTATTTTGGTTGTTCAATCTTTAGCTTTCCTACCTACTAATTTCATCTTTGGTTCATTTTAATTCCTATACTTTCAAAATGTTCGTTTTTATTCTTTTTAGGCCCTTAATTTTATTTTTAATTTTATATTTTTAATAATAATTTTATCATGACGCTACATTCAATATATTTATTGAAATGTAACAATGACTTTATATTACATGGTTTTCAATTATGTGTAAAATTTTGTCAAAAATTTTTAAGGTAGGTATCAAGATACTCACTTCTTAAGAGTGCATAGAAAAAAAAAACGAATATTTTGAAAGTATAAGAACTAAGATGAATCAAAGTTCAAAATATATGAATCAAAATAAACATTTTGAAAGTACGTGGACAAAAATATTTTTTCAACTAAAAGTGAAAGCACAAAAATAGTACTTTAACCTATTAGTTATTCAAATTTCTATTTTCTTTTTCGTTTAGGTTAATTATTCAATAAAAGTTTGAATTTGTCTTGGAATCAAATACTTGTTTGAATCTCCCACATCAACTCATTGTACTAAAGATATCGATCTACACAAAAAAAAATTCAAACACTATGTTCAATTATGATGTAAACTAAGGTTTAAATATTGATAAGGACAAAAATATCAAAATCTTAAATTTACGTAAATGTCAATGAAATATTAACGTGGTTAGATATTTCTAGAAATTTAGAGATTAATAAAAGTTATTTGACTTAATAAGTAAGTAGGGTACTTGAGTTCAACCCGGAGTGGGAAGATCCAAATCTTTAATATTCAAAAGGTAAATACATGGACGAAATGTATAAGATATATCTGCAATATTTTTCATATGTCATTGAAATATTTCATGTACATTAGAAACATTGTTTGAGCTCTATATTGTTGCCAAACCATTCAATTTATGGAAATATGATGGTATCAACTATTATTTAATTTTTTGATTTAAACCAAAAATTTAACATTAGAATATTATTGTACATTTGTACTTTTGATTGGTGTTATTTATTGCATTTGCATGAACAATTTTGTTGTATTTTATTTTAGAATTAATGTAGGTGTCATGTTGATCAAGAAAAACAGTGGGCTTGTAATATAGACACACCATGTTCTATACATCCTATCCTATAACATGTCTTTCAAATTTTTACAATTCATGTCATACTCCACTGTTCTTTTTCTTAAAATAATTATAAAAAGAAAAAAAAAAAGAGTTTGATCTAAAAGCCTCATTTTCCAAAATAGTTATCAACATACAACATAAATAAAAATAATTGTATCAATTCATGAACGATCGCTCACCAACTTAATAACATCAATTTCAATTTTACTGTAATGAAATGTTGACGCATCCCTCTAATTAACTCAAAATTTCAAGTTGATAAGTTTGGATGCACTAACCAACGAGTGATTATCAATATTAATTAGAGGAACTAGAAAAGGCCTCTTATTCTATTCTAAATTATGTTAGATTACTACTGAACTCGAAAACTTAAATTAATAGATTACGATAAATTTAACTAGCTTGAATTTAGAAGAGTCATGAGTTAATGATTCATAAGTTAGCATAAAAATGAGTTAGAGATATGATTATATATTGAATGAAGAGAAGGGGATGAGATTTGATTATATTAGTATATCCTATAATTTAAAGTGACAGCTTGGGGGATAAAAAAACAACCACAAAAAAGCAAGAAAGCCAATGTAATGTAATGTGACAGTTTGTGAAATGTCCGTGCAATTTGCTTTTGAAGTGCGAGTTCAAGCTTCAAACCCCACCACATGCATCATCTTTATTTAATTTTTCTTTTTCCTTCCGGTTAGAAAATGAAAAACTCACAACCACGAATGATATCTTATCATGAGAATTTATGTTCAAAGTTGACAGTATCATAAACTTGGACTAATTTACGTAACTTCAATATATTTTTACTCGAACCAAATGGGTTATTTTTTATGCTTTGATTCATAGGTGTGGTTGGTTGGGTTTGGGTTTGGGTTGAGTGTATGGAAGATGCTCCTTTTGAAAATTCATTTGTTCCAAATAAATAAATAAAGCGATTGTTATTTTATTGGTCAAAAAGCAATAAAATAATTTAGTATTCTCCTAATTTCTGACAATCCCCATGTGCAGCTATGCCCCATCTCCCTAATCACTGTTTTGGATCTTAGCCTAGCACTCCCCCAACCCAATCAAAAATTTCCCCCCAAATTTTTAATATTCTTTAGTTTTAATTAAATTAGCAACATTTTCTTTAATTAATAACACCAACACCAGCACCAGCACCAGCACTTCCCCATTAAACCCCCATCCATTTCAATCATTTCCACAATTCTCCCTCCCCCATCTTCCATGTATCCATTTCAAAAGTTTTCAATTATACTTGGATGTTCAAATTGATTGGTTACTTATGCTTGAGTGATTCTCACATTCTCGTCTATATCATTCATTATAAAATATCTTTTTTGGTACAACATGTTGAGGAGGCGATTCGAATTTACAGTCTCTTGATTGGATGTTGAGTGATACTCGCTTTGGCATTAATTGTAAAATGTTAAGACATGTTTAGAAGCAAGTTATTGCAAATAATGAGATACAAATGATTTTATAAAAGTTGACAAATACATCCCAAACATTCCCTTAGTCAAAATATTTGCCAATTTTTTTAAAATTTTGAGGATGAATTAGAAACATTACTATATTAAGGTGACAATTTATTATTTAAATTTATACTAACTCGCTTATTATCATATCGTATACATTTATCATTAGTTAATTTTAATATTAACTAACGAATATTATTTTCAACCCTGGTTTATTTTGGTCTTTGTACTCCCAAAAAGTCAATTTTGATTCTCATACTTCCAATTTTTATTCATGTTAATATCCGTACTATTACAAAGTGACCATTTTGGTCCTTTAATTCTCATTTTCATCTCATCGCTTTAAATCAGAAGTTTAGTATGATACTTTAACTCACTAAAGTTATTGAAATGTAGCCATAAATTTATATTAAAGAATTTTTATTATGTATAGAATTTGTAGAAAAGTAGTTCAAAATCTATTATAAATTTTTGTTAAGTCTTTTTATCTTTTCAATATGGAATATTTAGCAGGTATGGTAACTAAACCGAACCAAAATAATAAGTATTTAAACCTCTCTGCCTATATATTTTATATATATTGGGTTTGAAAATAATAGGGATCCGAAGGGCATGGCCCCGCACCCATGTTCACAATCATAAGACATAACCCCCCACTGCCATTGCCACGGTGCATCCCCCAAAAATAAAAAAGATAAAAATTAAATCCCACCTGCTAAGATTTTTTAGGAATCGAAAGAAATAAATAAAAACACATTATTTTATTTTTCTTTTCAAAGTTGTTATGTTGGACTTATATGCAAAAACACCAACACTTTAATTTTAAATATATAACAAATTTTATGATATCTGCCCCTTCGCCTTTCTGATCTTTAACTCTGTTTTTATTCAGACATTGATGCTGCCATCAAGATTTTCGAGAATATTTGCAAGATTTATGGAAGAGTAACATTTCCAATTTCCATTTTCATTATTAAGCTGCGACCACAACCACATCCATTTTTAGGTGCATTCTCTCCCTTTGTTTCTACATTAATATCGACATGTTTGTAATTTATATACATGCTTTCCTTTTATCATATAGTTTGCATTATTGTGAATTTTGTACCCAATTAGGGAATCATCTCTCTAAACATTTTTATTTAATAAAATTTAACGAATAAATAAGTGATTAAATTTTGTCTTTTACTAATACATTAAGTGTTACCTTCATATTTTTAAATTACTCTATTAGTGACATAAAGGTGCTTTCTTTTTGACGTAAGTACTAGCTTTCTCTCTAATCTACTCCACAGAATTTTGCTTTAGCCTATATGAATCGATCCACTATTTGAATAGGTTCAAGTTCACAAAATCCTTCTTAGTTTTTACGTCTCTACTTTCCAACTATCTCATTTGCTAGACGACTCACAAAATTTCACCCATCTATCCAATCTAAAGCTACATTCTTATCCATCTTTAGTTAAAATTCATTTAAATTTAATCTCTAATATCTATATAATTTAATGTAATGCATTTTAAAAGATATGAGACGACTGAGTTGTTCGAGATGATTAAGATAATTTCGACAAATATTACACATAAGGATGTGGCAATGGATCAAAGGAATAGCTCTAACAAATATATATGATATTGGTGTAAGTTCCACCCTCTACAATCTCTACTTTATTTGTTTGAAAATTGTAGATTTGTGCGGCTAAATATGGATGAAAGTGAAGTGGGCCCGGATAATTTAACGGCTCATCCAATCACAGAAAGGCAATTGCGTATTATATTAAAATTGTTTAAGAGCGAGTGAGATGGAATTCAAATTAAATAAAAAATATATATATTTAAAAAAGAACAACGTCCAGGTTCGAAGCTGCCTTAGTTGTTTTAAACCCATTCACGGGCCTCTTGGGACCCACTCTTCTTCCCTTTTTCTTCTAGTTTCTACAACTTTCCCCTCAACTCTTCATTTTCTCTCTTCAAAATACCATTTTTCATGAATACAAATTAAACTACTTTTGAATTTCCTTTTACTTTCTATATTTTAAAAAAGGGTGAATACAGCTTTTGAGATAGGGAGAGATTGTGGCTGATAAGTCATCAACTTTTTTTAAAAAATGTATTGTTATAAAATGACGTGGCATGTGGAGGAGAAGAAAGCAGTATGAGGGATTGTACATCACGACAAAATTTTTGACCTATAACTATTTCCTTAATGCTCGAATTATATAAGTCTTAGAGGCTGAAGTTATATAATCACTCCTCAACTGATTTTCAACTCCTAACTCACCACTACGTTGAATTCACGTCGATATTGGTCATGATGTGCTAAAATGTTGCAAAATTGATGAAAAAGAATGAGACCCACTTAGAAATATAGAGATAAAATTCGCACGGGTTTAATACTTTCTTAGTCTTTAAATTGTGGCTAATAAAGTCTTCGATTTTATGTACATTTAACCTATTGGACACAAAATTGAGATCAAAGTCGTGAATCTATTAGATAAAAATTTCAAGTTTGAGTCTCATGGGTTTCTAAATTTGAAAAAAAAAAATATCCAATAAATTAGAATCTTAGAGATCTATTAGATATAAAATTCAATCTGGAAAGATCTATATAAACTTGATTATAAAATTCGAGACTAAACTTATATATAAATATATTTTTTTCATGAGAGGTCTCAAAGACGCTCTTTAAAACATAATTATTAAAGTTTTCAAACTAAATTTATATTTCTTTTCTATTGTTAATGATTGTTTAGAACTAATTATATCATTCAGAAACATTGAATTTAAACTTCATTTAATGGAATGATGTGAAAGTCAACTATTAATTATCATTAATTCCTTTGTTTTATAAACACATGAATATTGGTTTTTCTGAATGCAATAATATTACAATGGCCGTAATTTCGCAGCATCTCCGTATACGGCCTACTCCTACAGTCCTACATTTCCGGGAGAGTTTGATAATTAAGGACAGAAATGTTTTTAATAAAATATATTTTCTTTTAATAATATTATAACAAATTTACATATCTTGCATTTTTTTTCCTCCATCAATATTAGAATTTTATGAGTGTACTTTTTTCTTATTGTCTTTGAAATTGTTCGGTTATCCTGTATTTTTTCTTCTTCTAAAGAGGAGCAAACTATGATTTTATTTTTTCTCCTACAATATAAATAATAAAGTTTTGGCTTAATTTTATTTTTGAAATTTACATGAAAATCATTTAAGTCATTGCATTATTTTATTAAATAATTTAACTAAAAACAAATAGAAATTTATTATTTTTCATTTATCTTGATGTGTAGTATTGAAGAATTTGTAGTAAGTTGATTGTTAAACCCGTAAGTTGTTTTATTAATCAAGTGTGTTATTTCTGATATGGTAAAAAATCTAATTAAAATCTTTTTTTAGTACAACATGTGAAGGTGTGGATCAAACTCATAACCTCTTGATTGGAAGTATATGTCGATTACTGCTATGCTTGCTTTGGCTAATTAAAATTAAATGTTGATTTTTATCATAAAGAAATTTAATTCAATATTTGTAATTTATAAACTTATTGACTCATTAATCAATTTGTCAATCTTCATGTATAAGAGTTTTATTAAATCTTACCAAAATTGTTCACAATGGGGATTAAATCTTTACAAATTTAGACTATAGAGACATAATTATTACTATTAAATTTTATGGATTAAATCATTACCAATTAAAAAATATAAGGACTAAATCGTTACAGAAAGTTAAAGACCAAAAACAATTTTTAATTCCAAATAAAATATTTAAAAATTGAAAGACATAAATTAGGAACCGGAGTGCTGTGAAAGTTTATAATTGAAAATAAAATTTGAGCTGTCTTTAGCGTTTTATTTTTATTATTATTAATTTTTTTTTTATTTCCTGTCTTTAGCGTTCTAGATTATTAGAAAAGATGGCAGAAAACAACAAAAGGGTACCTTGAAAAATAAATTACAACGGTCCAAAAAATATATCAATTCCATCTGACTAAAATTTTGTTGATTTATTAATTAAAATTACAATAGCCATTTTTGAAGTTTGTGTGTGGAAAAAAAAATTACTGCAGTCTTTTCAGTATTCCCAGAATAATAATATTTAAAATGCCAAAATAAGCTTGTGAGCTTTTTCAAACTTGGACAAACTGCAAAATCATTTAAAAATTATGCAAATTGATGCTAAATATTAATTACTCCGAGAAAATAGTTTAACTAAAAACTTCCATTAATTTAAATGTTCTTAAAACTAGAAAGTCCAACGCCCTATTATTATATTTACTTCAGTTTTTTTTTTTTTTTTTTTACATAGTAATTTATAGTCTAGTCAGAGATAAACGTGAACATGTTTATTAATCTTTTTTAAATATATGTTTTGAATGTTAGTCAATTTTAGTAAATGTAAAGCAAGCCTTTGGAGATTACGTCCTACTTTTGAGATTAGGCCAAAGATTTAGGAGAAATATATATATAACAAAAAATAAACTTTATTAACAATCAGCCTTTTATTTTAAACAATTAATAATCAGACTTATCTCAACGGAAACTTTTTTAAAAAATAATTGTGACTTAAGCCTATTATAGTTGTATATTTATGGAAAACTAAGTTTATAATTTTTCTTTACAACATGTGTCAACTTTTCTATTTGTTGTTGATGTGTAGATAAATTTATTCAGTCAAGAGATCAAATATTAAAAAAAAAATGAGAATGATGATGTGTAAATTAGAAAATAATTGTATCCTTACCACTTATGTCATACTTTTGTATTGTATGGATAAATTTCTTTAGTCGAGTTACTCCTATGACCAAATATTAAAAAAATGATGATGTGAAATAAGAATAAGAATATATATACATACATCCGTACACACTAAAAATGATGTAGTTATTTTGTTAGAATTTTTCAACATGTCATTTTGAATAGTATCAATCAATTATTATTAATAACTATGGGAAGTGGTTGAAAATTGAATTATGGTGTGAGTTTGAACCTTCAATTTTTAGAAAAATAAAAGATAAGTGTCTTGGATGTTGGTAAAATATCCAACATTCAATGTTGTATCCATACTCTTTTACAAGCCCCAATGGTAAGAAATTATATATTTTGATAGGCCCATGTAAATTACTTCATTTGAATGACTAAATCAATCATTTATCGCTAATTCTCTCGTACCTATTAATTGGTATACTTCAAATGATGGATTGGATTCATTTCTTCCAGCAAATATTCATTATAACTATATTTTCTATTGTAATTTGTAGGTACATTTCTATATTGATGATGTTTTTCTAAAATCAAATTTTATTATTCAATATCTTGTACTTACCACCATAAATTAAATGATGATTAATTCTTAACTAAATGATTATAGTGCCTTTTCCCGTTTAAATAGATGTAGCCATTTTGCAATGTTATTAAATTAAGATATGAGAAGGAAAAATATATGTGATAAGCTTAACATAAAATAAAATTTGAGCTTACAACATTCATTCATTGAAAAAAGTGAAATCAAGACTTAGAGAATGGAATTTTAAATATGTATGGAGCTAAATATTTAATTCATTTTATTTTTTTCCATGGAGTCTGGAAAAACACGTACAACTGACATAGTATTTTGCAGTACCTTAAAGCATTTATTATGAACATATATTTTCGAAAATATGAAATTAAGAAGATTGAAAGCAATGGAAAAGGAGACAATTTTAACTATGGTTAGCAGTATTTGATGTTGTTAAGGTACATAAGCTTACATCATCCACAATTGTACTTGAGATTTATTCCGATCTTACAAAAGGAAATAAAAACCTTCCTTCATAAAATCATAACCCAACCCTAGTACTACTTTTCCTTAAAATAAATAAATTTATATATATATATATATATATATATATAATCCGACACGTCGTTTGTTGTACGTAGTTATAAACTTTTTGTTGGAAGTTGGAAAAGAGAGTACAATTGGTTGTTGTCGTAAAGGAATCTCATCAACCCTTTTTCATCCTCTTCCACTACCAATAAATTAAATTAAATTAGTTTTATCTTAATTAAAATAAAAAATCTGGAAACTAGGCAATACTATATAATATGTTTATTATAAACATTATATATATTTAATATAAACACTCGCACTGTAATATTCCCCTAGCTGGCACATGGCGTACTCTTCGCTTTAAATATATATATTTGAAACGCTGTCGTTTTGCTTCCATTTACGTGGGCTTTATTTTAGTAATTACTTTTTTTTTTTTAATTTTCGTTTTCACCAACTTTCGGTGTGTGCCGTACACAGACAACTCCAGCGGTTAACTGACTCAGAATTCATCTTAATTTATAAATTTTGTTAATTAGTTCTCTGATCATTTGTCTCTGCAAAGTGAAATTTTCAAAATTTCTTCTTTTAATTTGTTCATGTGGTTTTATGGTGACTAATCAGCTGGGTTTTGTTTTATTTGACTCATTATTTTGTAGCTATTACGTTGTAAATATATATGATTTTGGATAAGATTCGTATTTGATATATGCTTCCTGAGATTTTATTTAATTTCCATTAATCACTTCCTCACTGGTCAGATTGGAAAGAAAAGATATATATACGTCTTTGGTAAAAACTATATATTTTGTGTTTATTATTATTAAATATTTGACATTAGGAGATAAATGCAAAATAACAAATTTTTTTGAAAGGCCTTAACATTTTGGAGAGGAGAAAGGTTGCGTTAGAGGTGTGTTGCCGTCCTAATTGACATAGTCTTAATAACAAGTCTTTAGAGGTAAAGTAAATCATTTGGACCATCTAAAAAATCTAATCCATACATGTCTAAAGTTGTCGGTTGCGCGAGGTTTTCTAGAGGTCGAGCTGACCAATTGAGCTTCTATCAGCTCTCCCTCGTAAGAAAAACGAGTCGATGCTTATTTTGTTGTTTGTCGCAAACCAACCATTGTTCTCTACAAGGCACCGTAATTTGTGGGATTGTAGTAACCGTCCTTCAATTGTTGTTGGAAGCTCAAACTCTACGAATAGAGAGTTACGCCTCATTTTCTGGGCACGTAGGCGAACAAACTATTTCACATTGAGTATAGATGGGACCAAGATTCACTTGAGGGTTTTGAAGTGGTTTACTGAGATTCTTTTGTTCGTCGGTCAAGAATCCGATCAGCTCACGCAAAAATTGGTCATTTTTTTTGGTCAAACGAGTTGGATATGTAACTGAAAAGGTTTTAAGGAAGTTGATACTGATACAGATTTAACTGCAAATTTGAGTGGAAACTTTTGTGGGGTTGATTTTATTATAGCAAAGATGTAAACTTTGAACGTCAAATGAAGATGAAGTCTATGTATATAAACAAAAAGGCAGCGGACCACGTCAATATCTCACTACCATGCACCCAAAAGTTAGAAAACAGTACAGATAGAACTGCACTCACGTACATATTTCAAATGAAAAATCTTTCTTCCAACAAAGAATCCACTTTATGGAGGCTAACATCACCAACTCCTTCACCTTTTTTTGTTGTTGTTTGTTGGCATTAAAATAAGAAAATTGATTGGGGTATTGAGAGTTTTGAAAGCTAAGGAAGCAGCAGAAATGGTACTTTTGGGTTGGTTTTTCATATAATGATGTCAACCCACGCTCATCAGTCCACAACTTGGCTACCTTTTATTCTCTTCTCTTCTCTTCTCTTCTCTTCTCTTCTTCCTGTTTTTGCCTTTTTTTGGGCGGTGCCATTATATATATACACATATATAACTCTATTTACCTTTCATTGTTTACTTTTAACTTTGCAACCAATATAATTCCCTCCTTCACCCGCACACAGTTTCATTCCTCCATTGGATTGCATATTTTGGACTACCCCAAGAAGAAGATTCGTTTTGTATTGGACAAATTATATAAAATGTTGTTCTCAACTTTCAGCTAAATATATATTTCACAACTCAATGATTAAAATAAAAAGCTTTTGAAGTGATGAATGTGTCTCTTTTTTGTGTGTGTGTGTGTGTGAACTTTATCTGTGACACCCCATTTGGCAAATTGCGAAGTGGTCATTTCCAAGGAATCCGTAGCAGCAGAGAGCACAGCAGAGAGCCCATAAGATCCATGCATGCTTCCCAATTTCAAGCCTCCGCCGCCCCATTTCACTCAATCATCTAAATCCATCGTCAAATCATACAACCCCTCTTTTTATCCCCTTTTCTTTTTTATTTATATATTGGCCACAGCCTGCGACGCCTGCCTCAAACTGATAAAACCAATATTATTTTAACCCTTTTTAACTTCTCCTTCGAATACGACAACCAACTATAAGAATGCAATATCCAACAATTTAAAAAGAATAGCACGTTATGTAGCCGCTTTGCTAATCGCTAGCTGTTATGGTGGCACAACTCAGCCTTCTCTTTTTGCTCCGCCGCTCTCCCTATATCTCTGCCATTTGTCCATCCCTTAAAGATTGTCTTCTGAATCAAGGCAACAGGTTTAATTAACTTTATTTCCATTAGGAAGCCTAATTAATCTTGGTTATCTGTTTATCTAGAATGTCAAACGCAGCTCCAGCCTCCAGGCGTTGTTGGTTTGGTTGTGGATTCAGTCAAACCATAATTATTTCTGAAACAGATCATCGCCCTTAATTTTTGAAAGGGCATCAAATGATTGATAATGATTAGTGAGGTAGCCCATTAGATTTGGGTCGTTGGAGTTATTTAACCCTCATATAATTAGATACCCAATAAGAGATGCCAGCATAGAAAGAGGAGTTCAGTTTGAACATCGCATTCAAATATTACCAACTAGAAGATTGTCATTCACAGCCGACCTTATGGAATATCTTTGAATAAAGCTTGGTCTTGAACCATTCAATCATTTAGATTTGAGAGGACTTTGATTTAATTAATATTGGAGGGATGAGATGAGATGAGGGGGGTTTGGTTTGGCAAGCTCTTTGAAACGTGAAAAAGATTAAAACTTGAAGAACGTGGAAGAGTTCTGACAGAGAGATGGTGGTTCTTTCTCAGAATCATATTATGTAATTTGAAATTTATTCATATCTTCCCTGCATATCTTTTGAAGATCTTCACAATCCTTATTTGATGTGAAGAAACAGAGAGATGTCAGAACGGAACAGAGCAGAAGGGTCAATTTCTGAAAGTTGAACCGAACACAGATTCCAAGTTAACAGACGGTCAAATGTAACATTAAACGATGCGAGGAGAAAAGACACCATTTTTTTAAACTGTAGTTTGATTGGATTGAAGAGTTTTGTACTTCTTACTTCATAGTTCATCCCATGTTACAAATCCGGCTTTCTCGCCAGAAAAAGGAAAAAGGAAAAAGGAAAAAACGAGAACTTTGTCATATTTCTGTGTTTGTATTCATCTGATTAAACAACAGTGATGGGTCACATGGGAGTTGGATGGAGTGAACCCGGTTCACAAATTTTGTGAAAACCCATTCTCTCTTCTAATTCATTCCATCCTGCAGCGGGTTGATCTCGACAGAGCACCCCCAGCCCATACCTTATAATGATGAAGAAAATAATGAATTATTCTATAATGGAGATGATATAATGGCAATCATGAGTCAACGATGCAAATCGAATGTACTTGTAAACCCGAAACCGTATCCTCATTATAATGATTGATAAACCAACGGTGTGGTGTTTGGTTTTGTGTTAATGTCCAAATCTCAGACATTTTTAGAAAGTGTTTAGGTTGCTGACATCTGTCATCCTCTCCCCTACATACTCCAGATTGGGCTGGAAAACATCTTTCACTCACCAATGTCTATTGAGCCTACAGCCCATATATGAATTTGGGCCATTTCTTCAAAACAGTTACAAAAATGGGAAGCTGCATGCATATCCATCCACACAGATCCTGGTATAACATTTCTTACAAGAGGAGAACAATGAGGATCTACCATGGAAGGGGATCTCTGCTCTATGTCTATCATCACCACCCTAAATTCAAATTCACTTTTCAGTTGGGTTTCTGGTTAATGAAGCTTTTAGGCATGAACTGAGAGCAGAAGTTATCTACAAATGGAGTTGGAAAAGTTACCTGATACAGAAACGATCTATGCTGTATGTCAATTAGCAGCCTTCAAGATATTCTGCTAGTTTTCTGCTTTTTGGTTTTTGACTGATGGTCATTGTTCAAGATAAGTGCATTGACATCGGTAGCAACACTATCCTGCAACAATGATTCTCCCTCGTTGTCTCTTGTCTTCTTTCTTCTCCTACAAAAATTGGGGGAAAAGAATCAGAATCATAGATTTGGGGATTAAAGCTTAAAAACTCCCAGATTCAGTATCTTCTAATCACCTATCAGTTACTGAACCCTCGATCGAATTCTTCTCCAACCAATGGATGCTCCCTGTGTGAGATGGAACTAACGATCCAGATATATGCAATATTTCCTCATCAAAACTGCAAGGTTGAACTAAGTCAGTTATTACAATATCAAGATATTTAGATAACTGAAGAGCAAGTATCAGCAAGCTACTGCAGGCAATCCATAAGATCTAAGCTTGGTGTTCCAGACCTTGATTAATTGAACGAGAACTCCATGAACAATTTTCCACTTAAATGTTACAAAATAAGTATAACTAAAGAAAGGAAAACCTAACCTCTTCACCAAAAATCGTATCATTGTCCCAACCTTTATCACATGGTGCTTATGAGCTCTGCTGACAAACATTTCTTCCTCGTGTTTCTAAGTCAAAATCAATGCATAATAGAATCAGGAAAAGATGATAGAACTTCCTTCTTACAAGTACAATGCAAGAAACATACTGTTCTATGCTTGAATTCATCTCGAATGTCTTCATCGGTTATTGCAGCAGAAGCAAAACCTAGGACAATAACATGGACCGATTCTTGCCTAAGCTTCACCACCTTTCCCTCTGAAGTGATAACAAAACTATCAGCAAAGCATGGTAAAAAGGAATAAAAAAGATTGTCTCCTATTGATCTACTGACCATCATAATGCGAGTAAGAATCATAACGACGTTAAAAAGTGCTTAACAACTTAATCGTAGATGCAAATACTTTCCTAGGAAAACAAAGGAGATACTTCAAATCTCAAATGAATCTCTTCCACATACTATGAGGATCGTAGAAAACCAACCTAAAAGCATGTTTGGTTTTGGAGAGAAAAGCAAAAGTTTTGCCTTTAGTGTCACGCCAAAATAGGGATGCACTCCAGATAGAATCTTTGCACTTTTATCAGTAATTTTGGCGTCATAAGCCAGTAGCACGCCTTCAAATCTTTCATCAAACCTAGATGAGGAACACAATATAAAAAAATCAGTTACTGATACAAGTTCACATTTATCTACCACATCAATGAACTTGAGTACCGACTAAATGGAGCAAAAGAAGCAGCAACGACATTCACAAGAAGCTTAAACTCCGTGGCTTTGAGTAGTTGAAAGAGAATGAAATAAATCTACATTCCCTAAAGGGAAAATTTTCTTAAAATCTTGGGAGCTATAGTCTTTAAAACCACAGGAACTTACATTCTGACATTTATGAACTTAACAGCTGAAGCAATCACCTGGGTTGTAACCCAGGTGATTATTTCTTTAATACAGAAGAAAGAAAAATGCCCACTTCATGAAAATGGCGACTGAAGCCAAACTGGTCTAGTTTAGTAACAAACTAAGGCAAAATCAATTTTTTTTCCAATCCAACTCTACCATTAACAGACAGTATCCACAATCAAGATGCTGAACAGAGCAATACCCTATTAATAACTGGAAAAGCTTGTGATTGAAAGAGATATAGAGACAAGAAATACCAAAATTGTAAAAGAAATTACTTACTTGAGAAGCATAGCGCCGAGCTCCCGCAGCACCGCCTGCGAAACCTTCTTACTTTTGGAAGGGTGAACGTAAACGACCAAATTGGCATCGGAAACCTTCAGTCCCTCCATCGAAACAAGGAGGAGAAGAACCCGCCGCGGCCGGAGAAAAACACTATAAACAGGGAGCGGTATCTACACGTGCGTTTCCGGTGTTCGGTTCAAACAAAATCGAGGGAATCAAGCAAGCGCCTACCCCTCCCCTCCGTGGAGCCCTAGTCAGTATTTGGGCCTGAAAGACATAATGGATTACAGGCCCAACACGCCATTGGGGCGGGATTTGTGGGCTCGGTTAGCAGTCGGCCCAAAGGGAAAGGGGACATGATTGAGGAGGAGGAATATTAAAAGAGTAAAAGTTGCATGCTTAAAGATTCTGCGAAGGGATTGGCAATCGAGTATATGTATTAGAACAATTATTACAATCATGTCAATAAATAGCCTTTTTTTTTTCTTTTCCAGTTTTCACGCCTACTCAAATACAATATGAATACCCATCCGAAACCAAATCAAATCCATTTCTGTTTTTGTCAACTTATGCTCAACCAAAAACCCAGCAGTAGTAGTGTCATCTAACTTTTGACCAAATTTTATCACAAAAGTGCACAAAAAGTTGGTAGGGGTGAAAACGAATGATTCAAAAATGTACTGGAAATAATTAAACAAGAAAGCTATATATAAAAAAAAAAAAAAAAAAAAAAGAAGTGAGAACTGAGAAGAAAGAGATGTGACTTTATTTATTTAAATTGATAATGAGAAAAGGGCTTGTTAAATTTTGTACAGAGACCGAGGGATGGAGGGAGTGGACAAAATGGAGGTCTGTTTTGATGACCAAAATATGTCCCCTCGCTTCCCTACACATTCTACTGCTTCATGTTCCCCTCATACCACGCCTACCCCTTTCTTTTTCTGCTTCTCCTACTGGGCCCCGCACGGCCCACCCATCGTCTTTTTAACTTCACAAATCATCGATATATTCGTCGTGTTAGATATCTGACATGTCAATACCAACATAGTTCAGTTTCCCCTGAAAATTTAAATTTGAAATTGAAATTGAGAATGGAATTATTGTCAAATTAATTGTAATGCTATTATTATGCGGCTTCAATTTATTGAGAGAG
The DNA here is from genome assembly GCF_013281855.1 of Momordica charantia. Lineage (NCBI taxonomy): Eukaryota > Viridiplantae > Streptophyta > Magnoliopsida > Cucurbitales > Cucurbitaceae > Momordica > Momordica charantia. The sequence continues at coordinate 889,804 of NW_028275159.1, forward strand.
AATAAAGAGGGTGGGGGCAATTAGTATTTAGTAATGGTAATTATTGGAGATGGTGACCTGATTTTGTTTTTATGTGATGAGACTTAATAAAGGCAATTAATTTTGTTAGCCGTAATTTCGAAGGACGGAAAATGGCTTGCTTATTGGGCATTAATTGATTATTGTGGTTGTTGCCGATGCCGTCTCCGTCAAAAAATAACACCGCCAATAATTTTTGTAGATCCTAGTTCCTACTTTTTCTTTTAGTTTTTAGGGAAAATATGCATTAATAGAAATAAATAATGAATAATTGGTGGGTGTCAAAAGTTGTTGGGGAAATGTGTATTTAGCAATCCTCAGAGGTATTATCTTTCACTAAATTGGTTCCTTGATTTGATTGATGCACAGTTTTCGTTTCTTTCGTACACTAAATAATAAATAATAGATTTAAATATTATTTTAGTTTCTATCACTTTATTTTATTTTCATTTTTCGTTTATATTTTCAAGATTTTTATTTTGTTTCTAAAAATTTACTATTTTAACTTTTACCTAACTTATTTTGATCATAATAATATTCGTATACGCTAAATTTTTTGAAATATAGTTGTAAATTTGATATTAAATGATTTTTATTGAGTGTACATTTTATATTAAAATTTTGTAACCATAGATTAAATTGGTTTTCAAAGCCTTCGAATTTATTAAGTGCGAAATTGCAACAGTGGGTGATGAATTCAACTCATTGATCGATGATGTTGGTAATCTAGTCCTAAAATTCCCATCCATTTCCTACTTCTTCGGGTCGGTAACAAACCAACTGATGCTTTAGAAAAGTTGGATCTCCATATTACAACCATGTTTATTTTGTATATCAATTTTATCAAATTTGCTTTTAAATATTGTTAAGGGTGATATCCTTCCAAATGTAGCCCATGTAGTAATTTCTTCTATTTATTATAGTACTCCTATTTTCTCAAAATAAAAAAAAACAAAAAATGGTCCTTTTCTTAAAATATATAAACCAAAATACAATGACAAAAGTTAATAAAATTGAAAGTAACAAATATCAAAACACATTAACGTTAGCTCAAAATAGTATTAAGCCTCATTTGTAATCGTAATCAATGAATTGTAATGAAAGTTTTGATTCCTGCGACAGTGTTTACCAAATTGTATAAATATAATCAAATGGTGGGACCCACCTCAAACTTTGTAATCTCATTAAATAAAATCTCATTACACTCCTACAACCTCATCAATTTCATTCTCATTCCTTATTCCGTGGACCCCACATATATATTATTTTTAATGTATCACTTATATCATTTCTATCCATATAATTTTTAATTAGTTTTTTATACTTTTATAATTTCTTATCTATTTATACTCCAATTTTTATGATTTTTATGAGTCGATAAGATTTTATTATATAATATGATAAATTAATATTAATTAATATCAATAAATTTTTTAAATAGATATTAGTACTTTTAAATATTAGAATAATAAAACTTAATAATATGTTATATTAAAGTTCTGGTTGTTCTAATAATTTTTTTTTATTAATATGTAATTTTATTTTAATTATTTATATTAGATAAAATTGTTATAATAAAAAATGTTTACTATCAATAATATATTAATAAATTAAATTAAAATTATTATTATTGTAATTTAAAAAGATCAACACAATAATATATTTGTAATTACCTGAAAAGGGGAAAGAGGTATATTAGTAATGATTATATATATAATTTCGATTTCAATTTCAGAAAATTTTAGTGAACAATATCAATAGAATAACATTACGATTTTGATTGATTTTTATTACGATTAATTTTCATTAGATTGATTTCTATTACGATTGTAGATAGGTAAATAAAAAATAGTATTAATTTAAATAATAATAATAATAATATGATTTATTTTCTTAATTTGGGGCAAAGAGGGTCAAAAGTGAGAGGAAAGGAACGGATGACAAGGTTGAGTGGGCCCCACGCGTGAGACATTGTTTAACGTAAAAACGGAGTGCATGATAATCACGTGCACTCGACGCTGTTTCGGAAATATCAAATTACGATTTGTTTTCTTTATATTTACGATATCAATGTTGCACTTGTACTAAATTTTCAATCACATTTTTATTTGTCTATCAATTCCATTTAATATGAGAAATAAATCCGCATTTTAACAGTCTTACCAAAAAATAATCGATAAAATATATAAAAAAAAAATATCACTATTACATGCATAATACTCGTATTAATAATTTTTAATTTATTTATAAATGATGAAATGCTTATTCGTTCATTTAAATACTTTTTAATTTTTTTTAGTTTTATAATCTTTTCATAAATATCCAGGACATTGACTTTTTATCAATATTTTTATCCACGTTTCATGAAATTGAAACATCTAACATTTAAAACCTTATTTATAACTTCAACTTTTTGTTCTTTATCATTATTATTATTATTGCTTTTATTTTAATTTATTAATTGGAGTAACAAAATTTCACAATAACTTAGAATATAATTTCTTGCTTCTGATCTAATTAATTATGTTGTCAACAGACAAAATTTACATGCTCGCCCTATGATGCACTTTAACCAGCCAAAGTAGGTGAAAAATAAGGGTTGTCTTATAGACGTAATTGCGATGTCGTCTAAAAATAATGATTACTTTGTAAGATTTGTCTATCAAATAATAAGTGTAAAATACAGAGTTTGTGATTATTGTTTTGTAAGATTTTATACCAGAGAATGTGATAACATTATTAGCTGTGGAAATAATGCTCCTGTGTTAATTTTTACATAAACCAACTTTAGTTTATGTTGGGTTTGAATTTCGATCCATTTAGAGTTGAATTAACATATGAACTACTTTTATTTATAAGTGTAAGATTGTGTTATTGCTTTTTGACCATAATCAAAACTTTTTTTTTTCCTTTCCAATGCAACATTACTCGAAGTTTACAGATGTGTTGGTTCTTTAGTGAACTAGTTGGGAATGTATTTTCAAATATATTGATTACCTTATTTGCATGCCAAACTTGGTCCCACGACAAATTATTGGATTTTATTTTTTCATTCATTAGTCTATGACCATATTTTATAAAGTTGAGATTGTGTTTTTGTTTTACTAGAGTTTATTCGTGGATTAGTCTTTGACTGGAGTTCTTTATACGCGTGTATAATAAAATATAAAATATGATTTGTTTAATTACAAGTTTGACATATGAAAAAATTTGATAACTCAACTTAATTAGTTGAGATATATATCATTAATAAAAAAATTATAAGTTTGTAATAATTCTCACCCACATCAAATGCATGAGTAAAATAAATCACTAAAATTTGAACATTATGCCTAAGAAGTATTTGAAATTAAAAAATATTTAATAGCTTTGTGTCCTCTAGATTTTTCAAATTTTAAATTAATTCGCGAGCAACGAATATATTAGACGTATATGGATTTATTAGATATAAAATTGAAATGAAGTTTACTAACCTATTAAACCCTTTAAATTTTAAAACATAAGTCAATATATTAAACACGATTCTAAAATTAGTTTTAAGGACCAAAACGATTTTATGATTGAGGATACTTTTATATTCTTTAATACCCAAAATAAGGTTAAAAATACTCAAAAAGTCTAAATTAATCAACGGGATAGGCTAGATATAATATAATTTAGTTACATATACTTATTTGGAGGTACCTTTACATTTGTATGTGGCGATTGGAATTTAGTCATTTGATCTCAAAATTATATTAAAGCTAGGTATAGATTGATTGGTACATTTTGATATGCAATCTATATTATAGTTATTGTTATAAAATTTATTAAATGAAATCGATTCAAAGAAATTCTGTTTGGCAAATTTTTTTTTAAAATCATTTTTTCCTTATTACGAGATTTAAATTGTAGAAATTATGAAAACAAACAACATCGTGTTTTCATATTTTTAATTTGAAATTTAGAGTTACATTTAAAAATAATAATAATAATATTGGTAAATATACTATTTTTCGGTTATAACTCGTTTTTTTATAATTAAAACATGTCAAATATAATATATTATTAAAATTATATAACATTTCAAAATAAAAATTTTACAAAATTTACAACAGGTAAGTTAATAAATTAATTAACAATGTTTTAAATTGAATGTAAAAATTCTGGTTTATAAATATATTACTAAGCAGTGGAATAAATTTTAAATTTGAGATAAAAATTTCAAATATACTATCATATACATATCCAAAAAATACTAAAAACATAAAACATAACCCTATTTTTCATTAATTTTTTTTTTGTTGGGATACATTTTTACACCAACTAATTACACGAATGTAAGGAAAATAAAAAGGAAGTGGCATGTGGGAAGGCAAAGTGATGAGTGAAGACATGATGCGTCTCCCACCAAGGAATTTAGTGGACAAATCGTGGCTCCTCAATACATCATGCCTTATCATATACATAGCATGACCCATCAATTATGGAAACTCCTCTCTCAGCCCCTTTCCTCCCTCGCCACTTTTACCTTTCCACCCAAATATTTAGATGCTTACTGGATAACGCTTAAATTTGTGCGGACCAGTATTTAATTTTTTAAAAATAAGAGAGAAAAGTAAAATGGAGAATATTTTTAAATTCAACACAGTCAACATTTAAGCAGGTTTTTAAAAAAAAAAAAAAATCCAAAATCTTATTATCAATCTTTATAAATATGTGGCAACATGTACTGCTCCAACAAACACAAATAATTAATGAATATAATGTCTTTTTTCTTTTTTTCGGTTGGTTAGAGGAACATATAACTGTATGTAAAATAGAAATTAAGAAGGGAATTTGGGTTGGACAAGAAATTATGATGCGATTCAATTTCACATTCACCCCAATTCCAACAAGTGTGAGTACAAAAGCTGTACAGTACAACAGCGTGTGAAAAAAAGAAGTGGCAACGCCCATCCACCGTGAGACACGTGTCACTTTCCGTCTGCACCTCCTGCTAATTTGTCGCGAATCGCACGCGCGACGCGACGAACCAAAAGTCAAGATTATAAGATAACGCAGCGCACCAAAATTTAAAATTCTCTTTCCTTTTAATAATTAACAATAATAAACAAGTGTATGTACTTTGTGTGTGTGTGTGTGTGTGTGTGTGTGTATGAGTGTATCTTATTTTCTGCAGATTAAGTTAATTGAATTAAATTAAAGAAAAAGAGAAGAGGAGGGGCGAATCGAGGAAGACGAAAATCCAAAGGCCCGTCTCTTTTTGAAATCTTGGGAATCCACGTGCTAAAATGCGCCTCCCTTCCCTTCACATTCTTCCTTCCCACCAATCCATTATCGCTTTTTTCCAAAACGACAATCTCTCTCTCTAACAGAGTCTCGTCTCATACATACACTCAGCTTTCTGTACTGTTTTCGTGTTCTCTTAGCCTTTCTCTGCTTTTTCCAATTCTTTACTATTATATATAATCTCTCTCTCTCTCTCTTTTGATAGCTTTTAATTTGGTTCAACAGTTTAAAGCTGCAAACAATGGCCATATACAGATGCCAGCGCAGGATAACAGCATGCACACTCCTCCCAGTTTCGAGAACAGAGCGAATTACAGATTCTAAAACAACAGAAAGCCTCTTTCCGAAGGAGAAACTTAAAAGCTAAGCACAACCCAACTCAACCCAGGAGGAGTAATTCCAGCACCAGCACCAGCACCAGTGTGTTCATCGAAAGGTCGGTGTCTATTCAAGATAAATACAAGCACACCCAGTTGGTAATTAGAGGTCACTTCACCTCCATGCTTCGATCCGCGTGCTTTTGATTGATGCAAATGGATGCGAAACAAGCCCCACCTACGAGATTTTGCAGACAACCATTTCCAGTTTTTGTTCCTTGGTCTTCGATTCTCATGGAGTCCCTCCTGCTTTTTTGACTGATGGATTGATTCTCTTGTTTTCTTCTTCCACTGTCTCTTTCATGCCCCTACTCTGATTTTCTTTTCCCTCCATCTGGGAATGTGCGAGAAATTCAAGCGGCACCGTCAATTCATTCCTCGCCTTTACTTGGATGAGAAGTTGGAATTGCTTGGCGATCAAGAGGGGTTTTGCTGTAAGTTTGGGACTCAGGATGTAATCGTCGACGGTTGATTCTTGCTGAAGCTGACAGAAGGACACGTCATGGGCTCTGTGGAAGAGAAGATCAAGACTACAGGAGGAGGAGTAGGAGGAGGAGGTTTGATTATTAACGGGCCTCAGACTAGCCTTTTCGACGAGATGAAGTTGTTGAAAGAAATGCAAGATCAGACAGGTTCTTCTTTTCCTACTAATCCATCATCGGCATTGTAAAGGACACTGAATTCTACCACTGCATTTTACTCTATTATCAATTTTAGATATGGTGAGAAACTGGAGTTTGGATTTCAGGGGCCCGAAAGGCTATAAACTCAGAGCTGTGGCACGCTTGCGCTGGTCCGCTTGTTTCTTTGCCCCATGTGGGGAGTCTTGTTTTTTACTTCCCTCAAGGCCATAGCGAGCAGGTACGGAGATTTTTCCCCTTTATTTTTTCTGGGATTCATTTAGACTGCATTAAATTCACTAATGTAATTCCAAAGCCTTCCCTGCATATCTTCCAATAGCATTGATTTTGATACATGGATAGATTACAGTTCCTGTTAATGATGAAAATCTTCTATTTGATGTCATGTTTATGGGTTTTTTCATCTTATTGAAGTTCCTCAATCTTTTGTATTTCTCTTTTCAACTCAGTAGTTATTTTTTTCCCAACAGGTGGCAGTTTCTACCAAGAGAACAGCAACCTCACAAATTCCTAATTATCCAAATCTTCCCTCTCAGTTGATGTGCCAAGTTCAAAATGTTACCCTACATGTATGTGCTTTTGTTGTTAGTTAAATAACCTTTTGGGTCATCCATCGAAGTAATGTTCTGAAGAATGTACTGTTTTATCTTAGGCCGATAAAGATTCAGATGAAATCTATGCTCAAATGAGTCTTCAACCCGTGAACTCTGTAAGAATACATATCTGTTTAGTTCTTTGTGCATCAAATTTGAATTTGTACATTGTTTATGTTATCATCTCTTTTCACTTTCAAATTTACCTTTGGGTCAGGAGAAAGATGTCTTCCTAGTTCCGGACTTTGGACTAAGGCCAAGTAAACACCCAAACGAGTTCTTCTGCAAAACTTTGACTGCCAGTGACACCAGCACACATGGTGGGTTCTCAGTGCCACGAAGGGCTGCTGAAAAACTCTTTCCTCCATTGGTAAGGATTCCAGTCCATGCCATTTCTTGCTCCCGTTACTGTTGATAATTAGTACCATGTTGTTAAGATTAGCACTCGGGTTAATGTTGAAACAGGATTACACAATGCAACCACCAAATCAGGAACTTGTTGTCCGAGACTTGCACGACAATATCTGGACTTTTCGCCACATATATCGCGGTGAGTATGCTGTTTCGTCAAACTAAAATCCACCATTTATGATGTGAACCAGGATTATGCTGTTTTCCTGATGGTGGTTTGCTTTGGTTTTTATAGGGAAGCCGAAGAGACACCTTCTCACAACTGGGTGGAGTCTATTCGTTGGAGCAAAGAGACTCAGAGCAGGCGATTCTGTCCTTTTTATAAGGTAAGATGGCATCTTTTTGCCACCCTTTCTGCTGTGAAGTTTGAATAATTTAAGTCTAATGTGACAATAATATAGGGATGAAAAGTCCCAGTTGATGATTGGAGTTAGGCGTGCTAACCGGCAACAAACTACTTTGCCATCATCGGTTCTATCTGCTGATAGTATGCATATAGGGGTTCTTGCTGCTGCAGCTCATGCTGCGGCTAATCGAAGTCCATTCACAATCTTCTATAACCCCAGGTTCTTTTAACTATCAAGTGGTTCAAGTTTAGCTTTTCCCGAACTTTTTTGGTCCTGTTTGTCAAACTCTACGTTTTTCTTTTTCCATAGGGCATGTCCTTCAGAGTTTGTTATTCCTTTGGCCAAGTACCGAAAATGTGTATACGGAACCCAGCTTTCTGCAGGCATGAGGTTCGGGATGATGTTTGAGACTGAAGAGTCCGGTAAACGCCGGTGAGTTTAATTTCAAGTACATGAAATTTTGTCAAAATATATGTGTTCATTGATCTTATGTAATGGCATTCTAATATATTTGAGTGATCATATTGTATTGTTTATGTTATTTTATGGCGCAGATATATGGGTACAATTGTTGGAATCAGCGATTTAGATCCACTAAGGTGGCCAGGTTCCAAGTGGCGAAATCTTCAGGTGAATTATTACGCTGTTTTGAGCTCAACTGTTTCCTTTTTCTTCTGTTTATGAGTGTTCCCTGATGTGTTTCTCGTTAATTTCCTCACAGGTGGAGTGGGATGAGCCAGGGTGCTGCGATAAGCAGAGCAGGGTTAGTTCATGGGAGATTGAAACTCCAGAAAGTCTTTTCATTTTTCCTTCTCTGACTTCGGGTCTAAAACGTCCATTACACAGCGGATTTTTGGGTAAAACTTGATCCTTTCTGCGTCTTCTACTACTCTTGCTAGTTTGGGAAATGCCATTTTTTTTTAATAATGGGAATGTTTCATGTTAGCAGGAGAAACTGATTGGGGAAGTTTGGTGAAGAGACCAGTGCTTCGTGTTCCTGAAAATGTTCGTGGGGATCTTTCATATGCGGCGCCAACTTTATGCTCTGAACCTCTGATGAAGATGCTACTGAGGCCTCAAATGGTTAACCTTCATGGAGGAGCCACCACACAGCAGGATTCAGTTAATAATTTAGTTAAGTTACAGGACATGAAGGGCATGCAGCCAATAATCAATCCGAAAATGCAGCAGCAGCAGCAGCAGCTTATTTCGTCAGAAACTGCATCTCCTCAAAATCAAAATCACCACCATCCAGCACCTACACCTACACAATCTGATGCCATAAACTCAACTTCATCACCAGAAACCAATCTACCCGGAAATGTACACGCTTCGGCGGCCATTGAAAGTGAAGCACCTACTGGAGCTGATGTAGTAGACAAGCCAAAATATGAACGTCATCTTTCAACCAATGAGTCTAACAATCCATTGCCCCCGGTTGGAGATTGTGGGGAGGAAAAACTCAGTGGCAACGACGTGAATATGCAGACCCTCGTAAACCAGCTTTCGTTTGTGAACCAGAATCAGATCCCCATGATGCAGTTGCAACCTGTATCATGGCCTATTCAGCAGCCGCAGCTGGAATCACTAATCCCACACCCACAACCAATTGACATGCCTCAGCCTGAATTTACAAATTCAAATGGTTTGATTTCATCCCTGGATGGCGATGGATGTTTAATTAACCCATCCTGTCTACCACTACCTGGAGTAATGAGATCACCAGGGAGTCTCTCTATGTTGGGATTGCAAGAATCCTCAACAATGTTTCCTGAGGCTCTTAATTTTCCTTTACCCTCTACAACCCAGGACATGTGGGATCCTCTTAATAGTATAAGATTCCCATCTCAGACCAATCATCTCGTTTCCTTCTCTCACCCAGACGCTTCTAACCTGAACTGTATGGCTGTTAATGCGAATGCTATGAGAGATGTTTCAGACGAGAGCAACAACCAAAGTGGGATATACAGTTGTTCGAACCTTGAAATCAGTAATTGCGGAAGTGCTTTGGTTGATCCTGCTGTTTCAAGCACCATTCTTGATGATTATTGCACATTCAAAGATGCCGACTTCCCAAACCCTTCAGATTGCTTGGCTGGGAACTTCAGTTCAAGCCAAGATGTTCAGTCTCAGATCACCTGTGCTAGTCTGGGAGATTCTCAGGCTTTCTCCAGGCAAGAGTATCATGATAATTCAGGCGGTACATCCTCATGCAACGTGGATTTTGATGAGGGCAGTCTTCTGCAGAATGGCTCATGGAAGCAAGTGGTGCCGCCCATGAGAACTTACACCAAGGTACAAATCTTTTATTTTTTCTAATAGTTGTTTTAAGTGGTTTGCCCTTCCCAGTCTGAAGGGACCAAATTTACATCACCATGCACAAATTTTGCCCTTAAAAAATTGTATGTTCAGAAACCTATTAGATGCAAAATTAGTTTAGGAACTTCAAAAGGACTCCTTAGACACAGTTGAAACTTAAGAAATTATAAGACTCTCTTTAACATGATATGAATGTTGACCTTGAGTGGCTTGCTTTTTGTGGTAACAGGTCCAGAAGGCGGGATCTGTTGGAAGGTCAATTGATGTCACTAGTTTTAAGAACTACGACGAATTATGCTCTGCGATCGAATGTATGTTTGGACTTGAAGGGTTGCTTAATGACCCAAGAGGCTCAGGATGGAAACTGGTTTATGTGGATTATGAGAACGACGTCCTGCTTATTGGTGATGATCCCTGGGAGTAAGTTCTTTAGGCTTGGTGTTGCTTCTCTGTTCCTATATCGTTAGCCTGAATAGTCGAGAAACAGCTCAGTCACTGAAATCAGTATTGCATTTTAGTTTTATATCGTAATTTTTGCTGGATTGCATTGGAACCTAACAATTCGATGGGGATTTCTGCAGGGAATTTGTCAGCTGCGTTCGGTGTATCAGAATCTTGTCACCTTCAGAAGTTCAGCAAATGAGCGAAGAGGGAATGAAGCTTCTCAACAGTGCTATGATGCAAGGTGTCAATTGCTCCATATCAGAAGGTGGCGGAGCTTGAAACTCAGTTTCCTTAAACCAGTCATCGATGATCGATTCTTCTGCCTTGTTCTACGAGAATCGAGTTTATAATAATTATTGACACAAGCTCAAGCAAGGCCAACGGTTAGCATAAAGCTCTCTCCTTGATGTAAGTGTGATTGTTAGTTACTTATTTTTATCAGCAAAGGGACATTGCCAAGAGCTCTGGTTGAAGTAAATTCAGTTCCTACAAAATTGTACTCTTTCTGAACTCCGTAAACAAAAAGAAAAGGGAGTTTATGGCATTTGCAGGGTGCCAAGACTTGTAATCTTTAAAACAAGTTAGCTATGGTGCACCACTTGCAAATCCTGGCCTCAAATTTAGATGATACCCACGAACCATTCATCTGGGTACAGAGGTTCACAATGGAGTCGTATCTTTCGTTTGCCTATTTCCACTTTCTAGAGATTCTATAGTAAGATAACAGCTTTTGCTCATATACTATCTTCTGTATTGGTTTTCTTTTATTTCACATGTTTGTTTCAAGTGTTGTTCATCAGTTAATACGTGAAATATACATTAACATGATTAAATGAGTTTTGATGCAATATTGGTTCGACTTTCATAATCCAAGCCAATTTAACAGTGTCCAAGTTAACTTGAGTTCAACCAATCAAAATAGTGGTAACTTCTTTAGAAGTCGTAAGTTTCAATCTTAACTCGTGAAGAAGAAAAATAAAATTCCTCATTTAGACCATAACGTATATTGCCCTGTTCAACTTAATGTCAGATTAGAAATTGAATGGAAGGTAGACATCATGTGATTAAATCTATTTTGAGAGCGTACGAGTAATTCATCAGTTAAGGTTCTAATGTATCTTATTAGAGCACCACCCTATAAATTGAACCATAGGCAAGAGATATCACAGCCAATCAAAAGAGAATTGGAAGTGAAACCAGCGGTGACAATGATAGGGAAAAAATCTCAAACGAGCCTTATTTAAAGGATGGTGTATCACATTTATTTTAAGATATCCTTGTCATAGGCAGAATTTGCCAATAGGAACTGAAAAACTAAGCATACACCGTACAGAACTTGCAATACCAACCTTGTTTAAACAAAGTAAATTTCTTTTGTTTCAGCAGTAAAAAGCATAATCTGATGAATTATCAAGCCAAAAATCAAACTTCCTCAAACAATGATCAGAGTCGATCTCCTATGTGACATTTTTCTCCATCTCTTCCATCGCTACAAGCTACATCAGTAAATGTGTCCATCAATGATGGGCCTTGGCTTCAGCTTTCGCATGTGACTTGGCCTTTGCCTGGCAAATGTACAAAAATACAACCAAAAGATAACGCCGTAATCAAATTCATATTCTATACTATTAACTAACTACTTGACAACTAGTTAAGGTACCTATCTCCGACTAAAAAGTCGTAAATTCAAATCTTCGTCGTTATATGTTGTACTAAAAAAAAAGAACTGAGGTACATCAGAAGCTCTATGTTTCATCACGTGTTTATGTGCTGTAATTAACATAGCATGAAAGTTCGCATAACCAGGAGAAGAAACTTTCTTATCCACTAAAAATGTTTCGGAGCTAAATGCTTCTAAATAACTATATAACCACGTCTAAACCAATAAACTTGCACAATATTTAAGCTTTAAGTTTCCACAGTTTCCACAAGATTTGTTTCTTAAATTAGAAATGCCGATGAAAATTCAAAATAAGGCAGTGAAGAACCATCGTCTCCGGAAGAAAACAAGTAAAAACTATTAAAGAATCGGATTACACGAAATTTGGTGTTAAATATGAATTCACGTTCACGTCAATCAATGAGTGAAGAACATGATTGCTATTATTTTCAACCTTGTAATGAACATGGAGTTGATTTAGACAGAGGCATCATATAATCAAAATCATGCCCATAAAAATAACCATTGCTACGAATTTACTAACTGCAATGGCATCAGCAGTTGATCCAAATTTACCTTCAGAACCTTGAGCTTAATGCTTCCGTAAACCACACCAAAGGTGAATGCTGATGCTCGGGCTACCTGAGGAAATCGATACCAAAAAAATTGGGATATAAAAGGGGAGAAAAAAACTCAGAATCTATAATGAATGGATCCAATTCATTCCCAAGAAAGGATTGTAAATAATATGACAAATTAGTACAAAAACGAAAGCCAAAATTTCCTATCGTAGGTTCCATTCGCTCAAATTACCATGCGGTTGAGAATTCAGTTGGTCGGGGAGAAAAAAAGGGATAGATCTAGATGCATCTAAATACCACCCCGAACCCTTTGAGAAAATAGTTGGACACGGGACATGACAGGGATCGAGGTCAACAAAAATCGAAAATATAGAAGATAATAGTTCTGCAGATGATTAGGGGTAAAAGAAAAGGCAAATACCAGAGCAAGAGTGCTGGTGCCGGAGTAAGGGCCAGGAGGGGGCGCCATTAGATGTAAATGAATGTATCAGTCGCTACACAGAAATGGTTGGACTCGTCTCCTTCGAGTGTCAATGAGTTCACCTTTCCCACCTGGATCGTAAAACCCTAATTTCCACTGGAATTTTGGATCCGAAGCACCTATCAATTGCACCACTCTGAGGCGTGCCCCAACGAATATTGAACTCAAATCGGTGGAGGGCAGTTTTGGTAAATGACCTCTTACCGTCAATTTTCTTTTTCTTAATTACCTAATTAAACTAAGTTTAGGTTCTTGTTTAAAATTATTAATGTAAATAAAGAGTTAATTTACCTTTTTTTTAATATAACATGTAAGGAGTTCATGAGATAAATATTTTAACTATTTGAGCTATACTCGATTGGATTAATTTACCTTTTATTTTTTACATTATAATCCTCCATTTTTTTTACATCATATCTCAAGGAATTAATGGAAAATAGTTTAAATAATCTTTTGCAATATTTTAAAAATACAAAATATTTGTAAAAAAATTTCATATTTTCTTTGGAGAAACAATCCTGGGCCGGAAGGGTGAGCAAAGCCCATCCGGAATATAGCCCAAATGTAGAGGCCGCGGCCCAGAAAAAAAAAGACAGCGTTTGCTTCCCTATGTTACAGTGACACGTAGAATCCAGAAGACTTGCGCAATGCCACGACGTGCATCGGTTCTGGTTTACCAGTAATCAAAAAGAATAATATAATCAATAATGAATGGAAGGAAGAAGAAGCAGGCGATACGGTGGATCAGTGAACGGTGAAAGTTTTGGTCCAGTCGCCGATGAAGAAGCCATCGCACTCAAGACGTTGACGGTGCACTCAACCAGCATTTCACCGGAGATTTGGATACCCGCGTCCATGGCATTAGGATTAAGATTCGATTAGTGCTCAATTTCTCGCCATCAGGTTTACTCCTCTTAATTCGTTTATCCTTCTTCCACACGTTTCGTTTTCCTCATTTTCATCCTTCCTTCTCGCTTTGAATATCTGAAATGTGTTGATCAGTTGAAGTTAAATTTTTATACTTCATTTGTCTTCTTCGTCCGATTCTGAGCTCTTTTTGTTGTTAAATGAATCCTGGTGGTTAATTCTTCGTTCTGGAGGAAGATGGCTCACGGTCATTAAGATTCCAAATTTTTTTCTCCCTTTTCTTTTCTAATTTTGGCTGGCTGCTTAGAACGAGAGTTCTTTTTTTTATTTATTTGTTTTTCAATGTTCCGTGGTATAATCACTCTGCTATTGAACCTTAAAGCATTCTATGACACTTTAAGGTGAAAAGGAAATGAAATAAATCTATATCATTTTTATGTAAAGATTAATGCACTCTAGCTTGATCCATATCCGCGTGTACTGTGTTTGACGATCAATCTTACACCCTCCTCGTTGAATGAAATGGACCGTCTGATTGGATCAAACTGTAATAGATCATTTTAGCTTGATCCATATCTCCATATACTTTTTTGAACAACTTCTGATGATAACATCTACAAGTTTCTATTTGTGAAGTCCGATGAGTCTATAATAGCCAAACTAATTAAGGATATGTAATTTGTATGTTAAATTACAACCACAAAACTATACTTCTGGTAATGACTTGAAATCATGATGGCGAACTATCCACTACTAATAGTTGGCTTTCGGTAGCAAATATGCAACTTAACTTCAAATCTCAAACTCCACATATGTATTGTGTTAACATGCTTGTCCCATTATGTTTGATTTGTAGCCCTTATATTACTTGTGTTGTGGACTTCTTTTTGTATTTGCAAGAGTGTTTAAAGTGAACTCACTGATAGATTGAAGTCTTACTATTTGATGGATTTTGAAGTCCTACTATTTGACCTGTCTTTTATTTTTTATGTGCTTATGTGGTTTGATTCAGTTACATTAGCGAAAGTGCAACTGAACTACTTCTATTGTGTTGAGGTGTGTGTATATATCATTTCCATTTTAAATTTTGGTTGCAAAAGTTGTGAATTAATGATGGGATTTTCTTGAAGTTTGTTTTTCTTTCAGATGTTTTTACTCTTTGAGTTTCGAAAATATTGGATATTGATTTATGTTATCAGTCTTTTGCTTGAGAACTTTTGCTTCAATATTTTATAATTATTATCATAATAATATGCATCTACGACACTAAATCACCTTTTTTTATTCAATATATCTATATCTACACAATGTGATTTTCTGTTTCCTTATTGTACCTCCGTTACCAATATTTCCTTACTTTAAATTGTTGCTACTTTATTTACAATAATTCATTAAACTAGTTTTATGATCAAATTCTTGAGAATCATACAGAAAATTTAGCATATTCATAGTTGACTCTTTCTTTGTCAGGTACATTTAGTTGAAAAATAATCAATAACTGGATAAACATATTTGTTTTATTCCCAATATTGTTGGACGAAAATGGGAGCATCAAACTCAACAGAGAAAGAGGTTCCTGATGACCAAAAAGAGGCTGAAGCCCTAGCAGCTTCAACGGGGGTTCTTCCTCAGCTGCAGAAGGCATTTTCTAAGCTGGCGGATCCCCAAACAAATGCAATTCCCTTAGAGGCCTTACAGGCAATATTCTAAACTAAGTGATTCTTGTTGGTTTGAGATCATTTTTCATATTTTTCACGATTTAGGGAGGAAAAACAACTCCAATTATTCTTTAAAAAAGGGTTATCCACAAAGATAAATTACGAGGAAACAAGACTTTTTTCTAACAAGTAGTTGCCTAAACATGTTTTCACTAAGTTTTGCTCATAAAAATTTGAAAATGGTTTTTCAAAACACTCCCAAATGAACAACCCCTTAGGTTTTGGACCTTTTTTTCCCTTTAATTTTAGAACTTGAAGAACAAAAACACGATAAAAGGGGCACATTAGTTGAGATCTTATTTTTTGATTCGTTCAACTTATTTGTGTTTTCAATTTGATCTAACATGTAGTTTGGTTTCAGAAATGCTTCTGTTTACATTATGAGAACCGAACACAAGAAACATCTGCCATGCCTGAATCCTTTCCGGCCATACTAGATCAAGTGGGTTTAACAATAACTGAACTATTTTTCATTCCTGAGGAAGGAGGAGTTACCTGGGTTGAATTTCTTAAGGGCTACAGCAAATGTTGTGGAAAAACATCTGCATCAGTTTTGCTCAATACATTAATTAGGGTTTTCGATGCTACAATGGTAAAGATAGGACTCCCTTCGAAATTGGAGTTTGTTTCTCATGAGGACGAATTTAAGATGAGTGGTTCCCTTCTTCCCAGTGATGTTCTTATTTTTCTATGGATGTGTTGGACTATGTCTTGGGATTCTAGAACTTTCAAATTCTCAGGTTCAAATTCAAATTTATTGTTGCCGGATATTAATAATCTGGTGCTGTCATCGGTGACATCATGTGCTGAAGTTGGCAATACTGTAAACGTTTGGGATTGCAATATAGTAGGTTTGGCAGTTGAAGTACCTGTAGGAGCATTTCTTACTTGGGCAATAAAAACTGTTCCAGATCTCCCAGATGGATTTTTACAATTTGTACATGCAAGAATTCTAGAAGCTCCTACTCGAGAGGTAATTGATTCCTCTTTCTTTAGTTAACTTTACATTTCTTTACAAATGGCGTAAAGTCCATAGGCCTGCACTCGGAAAGTTGAAAGTATTACATTCTGTTGATTATGAATAACAATTGGGTGGAAATAGAGGGATGATATCGGTACATTGAGGTGCCTTCTCTGCATAAGTGTTCTTGCATTGAGATGTGTTATAAACTTATAGACTAGGAAAGGGACGATCAACTAAATATAAAGTATTATCTAATGAGTAATGATACTAAAGAACTTTTCTATTCTTTAATCATTTGTTTTCTCATTTATACTTATTGGTTGCCATTTGTTTAGCATTTTTCAATTGGTATTTAGATTTTTAAAACTAAGCTGGAAAGTATTATATATCCTGCGTGCAGCTGTAAAACTTGAATATGATTATTGGGCAACTAAATAAGAGATCTATTATACCTTCAACATAGCAATATTCACTCACTGATTCTTATTTACTGCATCAATATTATTGACTATTTATATTAAGTCTTGCTTTAAATGCAGTATTTGGCTTATTGGCAGCCCTAATTTCTTGCTTCTGCATTCTTGTTATGATGATTTCATGAGTCAAAGGTATTATCCCATAGTTGAGGTTACAACCTAGGTCTATTCTCTCTTGAGCGAACTCTGGTGTTATTCTTATATATTATAAGCGACCTGCTCTGGTATTTCTATATTAGATGTCATGCTCATTCTTAGATCAAATTGTTATATATAGGTATTTAAGATTGAATACAATTGCTGTTCTCTGGTTATATTGTATTAGCTCAGGAATTTAGGTTAATGTTTCATTCTGAGTTGTTGAACATATAATGTACAAATATTTTCCACTTGAAGATTAAAATTTTGAGTTGAAGAATACTATAAAGCCTTATATCTTAGAATATAAATTCCTTTTAATGGACGATATTAGTGGACCTTTCCTTTTCTTGTTGGTCAATGGCAGGATGGAGTGGAGTCATCAAGTTCATCAGTTGTGGATAATGCCTCACCTGAGACATCCAGCTCTTATGTTCTCACCCCTGGAACGGCATGGGCAGTTTCACTTACCCAAAGAGGTGCCATAAGGGAAGAGATATCAAAAATATGTTTTTGTAGCAATGGTGATGAAAGATATGAACACTTACTTTATAGGTTTGAATCCGAGTCTTCCTTAGATTGTTCTTATATAAATAATTGATGCTTTTGTTGAAACTCAGCGGTTTCAGATTGCATATCACATATTAAATCATGTTGTAAGTACTCTTCTACTTTTTGTAGGTCCTCACTGCATGGGAGAGGCTTGAATAGATTCTGGTCGAATGTTGAAGGTTATCAGGGTCCTTTGTTTGCGGTTGTTCATGCCACCTCGAGAAACACTCATGACGATTGCACCAATGAATTGAAATGGACTATTGGTGCACTGACATTCCAGGGTTTTGAAAATAGGGATCAGTTTTATGGAAGCGGAGGAAATATCTATGCTGTTAGTCCAGTTTTCCATGTATATTCAGCGACTGGTAGGATGATGTGGTGGAGAGGCTTCTAGGATTATCTTCTCTTTTTTTTGCCGAATATTTGTGAACTTGCATCTATGATCATTTACAGGGAAAGAAAATAACTTCGTCTATAGCCACTTGCAACCTTCTGCAAGGGTGTATGAGCCACATCCAAAGCCCATTGGAATTGCATTTGGAGGAACTAGTGGAAATGAGAGAATATTCATCGATGAAGATTTTGCCCGAGTTACTGTTCGCTATCATGCGGTTGACAAAACTTACCAGCCTGGTCCTCTCTTCCCAGATCAGGTAGGAATAATATTTGATCTTAAATATGACAATCTTGAGTGTGAATAGTTCGAAGATGAGAATATGTTGAGTTGATGCCTATTCCTTACGGGAGCATGCTATTTATCAAGTTTCAATTTGTTTTTGTGAATAAAAATCCAGGGTTTTTTGCCTGTTGAAGCTTCCATTTTAGAAGTGGAAGTTTGGGGATTTGGCGGCTCTGCTGCCAAGAAAATTCAAAATTCGTATAAGAAGAGGGAGGAACTTTTCACTGAGCAGAGAAGAAAGGTAAAAAATATTTGATTTAATAGAGAGATTCTTTTAACGAGTTGAATGTTATATATAAGCATATCCATTTGGTTCCTTGAACCTCTGCAGGTGGATTTGAAGACATTTGCGAATTGGGAAGATTCGCCGGAGAAGATGATGCTAGACATGATGTCGGATCCAAATGCAGTTCGCCGAGAAGACCGTTAGATTAAAGATGAGATGTTTTCGTCGCTCGTAAAGCTGCTTGTGCTTGATGCTCTCTACATTTGTCACTATCAGCAGCATGTTATGGATGGCGGCTGTACATAGATCTACAAACTGCAAACTATATATATTGGTGGGTAATGTTTCACAATAAATCTTTTACATGCTTTGCCCTAAGATGGCTGTGACCATCTGACTCTTGAGAGGGAGTTTGAGAATAGTGTTTTTCATTGTTCATAAATGTTTCAAGGGTCAATTTCTGCCAGAAGCATTTATAATCATATAAATTCGAAATTTTCTTTTAATCAAAGAATTTTTTA